>NW_010421433.1:2053-36711 GCF_000710305.1 Buceros rhinoceros silvestris | reverse complement strand
TGCTCTGAAACAAAGAGTTAAAAAAAAAAAATGTTTCCAGGAAATTACCAGTGCATTAGAGATTTGTTCCCCTTAGGGAATAAGCCTGGGGAGACTGGCCTGGCAGGCGCCAGCAATGGTGCACTAAGCGCTCTGCCAAGCAGGTAGGAGTAATACGCAATAAGAAGATGGCTTTCGAAGCACGTGCTGTAACCCCCCAGCTGTGGCCCTGCAACTCACAGCTGCAGGAACAGTCTCACAGCAAGCAGGCCAATTTGGCTTTGCAGTTGTGCCTACACAGTCCTGTCTGCAGCACATTTTGGAAGGTTCAGGAATACCTTTGCTCTCACATTAACCCAATCAGCCTCACAATGAGGATGTTTGGTCCCTCCCACATGTGTTTTGATACAGAGGTCATTAATGTTATAGGTTTATTGCTTTGAATTCATGCTGCTTGCAAGCAAGTTGCAAAATATTGGCAGGATGAGTTTTCCTCTCCTCCCATCCCCACCCCCAAATGATACAAAACAAGACAGGGCCAGCAATAATCCAAGCAGATGTTTTATATTTGCTGTGCATTCTGAGCGCCGGCAGTGCTCTTTTTTCCCCTTCCTTTTACCTTGATTGTGTTGCTGTAAGAACATGTCTAATGCTGTCCAACATGTCTAATTGCTAGACACACCACGCTCTGACTCTGTTCCACACTTTCTAGAGAAAAGTAAGAGACAACAGCTGGTGCCTTTAGTTTTGAAAAATGACCTTGGAGGTGAGGGAAAGCTCTAGACCATTAGGTTAATGACATATCCTGCCATCAGCACTGCTTACGTATAGGGCTGCCCTCAGCAAGTCAGCAATTAACAGAAAAAAAAAACCACACCCAGGGAAGAGTATTTATTCCAAAAGGATCCCTCAGACATTGCTTACATGCTTTGAGTTCTCCAGTATCTTCACGACGATTATCACATTGGGCCTATATAAATGGCAGCAATGTGTTTAATAAGTGCTAACAATTTTGTCTTCAGGAGTTTTGCAGTGATTTTTTTTTCACTTTTTTCTTTCACACAGCATGTAAGCAGGCGTTGGAAATTAGAAAATCAGCCAGCATAAAACAGTCCTGTACAGATGTATCTAGTGCAATTTATTAAACACCTTTGGCAGATAAATATAGATATTTCTCTAGAAGACATTGCCATGTAAGTAATAGGAATCATGCTTATTCAAATAGGAGTTAAGATTTATAATGACAAATATTTTATTTGAAATGGTTTTGTATATGCCTTCTTTTTTTTTTTCATTTTAACCAAACTGCTCAGAAATATTTAAACAGAACAGGACAAAAGCTCAACAACTACTAGTGAAATCCAGAGGATACTATGTCAAATTTTATAGGGGGGAGATTTGTTTTTTCTAAAAAAAAGAGGAAGGTGTGTCGATGCACAGGGCTGCAGAGCGGGAAGTGACGGCAGGGCCGTTATCCTCTAGTGACACAATGCTGCCACAACGCACTGTTGTCGCTGCCTGCAGGAGGGGAGGGTGAACATTACGACTGTTTCTCTTCCTCCATCCATACTGAAAGTCAAGGAATGGCAACCGTGCTGACATTTTTATGGGGTTTTTTTACTACTACATTGTAAAGGAAATTTTTTTGTTCTTTTAAGGAATATTTCACCTGTACATCATGTATGAAATAGGAATGTGAACAATATATACTCTTCTATATCAAAAGTTTCAAGCACTTAACTTTGTAAACAGTTTGGGGAATTTTTTTGGTCTGTTTTATGTTTTGTATGAATCAAATGTTTATTGGAGCAAATAAAACAGCACTGACTCAAGTTTGTCTTTCATCTCTGGAGCATTCCGAAAAGGGAGAGGGCTTTTCCTAAAAAGAACCCTTTCCTAAAATCCTCAGGCCCCTTCCTTCCCACTAGAAGCCTGAATGACACACTCAGTGCATCATCCAGTGGCTTTTCCATGTGTCCTGCTTTGCTAATGACTTCTTCCCACAGTCCCCACCTTGCCCTTCAGCAGAACAGCACTAGAAGATGCCAAACTTGTTGATTCATTATCCCTGCACTCTAAAGCCTTCTCCAGTCTCAGGAGAGGGAAGAGAAAACAGGGTTCACAGCTGATTCTCTTCTGCTTTTAGATTGCTCAATACTCAGAACAGATAAGGTCTTAGCTAAACCTCAGTTGTTTTGGGGCTGACATTAAAGTGAGCGAGAAGACAGCCCACTAAATCTGTGTCACTGAAAATTGTATGATTAATGTGCTTGTGCCTTATAGCTACTGCTCTCCACTCAGAGTTTTCACCTTTTTAAGCTGCTACCCCTCCCATGGAAGACATGCAGAACACAAGCACCACATAAACAAAGAGTGAGATACCTCCCTTTCCACCCCTCAAAATGCCTCGAGTCTGTCTAGGGTTGAATCTAGTCCTTTACACAGCGTGCTGTCCACATTGCCTGTTGTAGACATCTGATACTCTCCAGGCATCACCGTTTTTTTCACATACTGTATTTTGTGGCCAAAAAACTTCACCAGAGCTCATGCTTGGCACCACTTGATATCTCCTTTTGAACCTTCAAGTGAGGCTTCCCCAGACACCCAGATGTCTTCATTCGTGAGTTGAGCAGAATTGAATAATAACTGAGGCAAGCAGGGACCTGTGGTCCATGCGCTGTGCTCATTGGTCATCTGGTCCAGGCCCCTGTTCAAAACAGGCAGCTTAAATCAGGTTGCTCAAGACCTTTCTGCATTTTGAGTATGTTCAATGTCAATGATTTCACAGCCTCTCTGGGCACCTAGTGCTCTGAACAGAGCAATGTATGTAGCAGCTGTTGAGCGTGGTGCAAAGCACAGCAGTCACATTGAGTCTACGACTGGCAAAACAGAGGCTTTGGGAAGAAGGCCCTGACTAGGTGCCCCCTCCAGCAGACAGCTGCCGGTAACCAGCTCCTCCTTCAAGCCAGCTACTCTCTGTCCAATAGCACCAGATTATGAAACAAGCTGCACACTGAAGATGCTCTGCAGCCAGCTGAAACCAGCTCCCTGGGGACACCGTGGAGGGGCCTGCAGGAAGTCTTGCTGCAGCGCTGCTGCCGAGGGTGCACTCCAGACAGGACCCCTGCCAGCTGCAAGGCTGCACTGCCAGCACCAGCCTTGCTGTAATTGCTCTGACGCTGAGGAATGCTCTACAGCTTCCCCTGCAGTGCAGCCCTTCCCTTCTCTGCTGTTCCTTCAGTGAAGGCCAGGTACAAAACATCTCTCAGCTTCCCTAAAGGCATGCAAAGCCTTGCTGCCCACACCTCTGTGGCTTCCAGCAGCGCCCTGCCAAGCCATAGGCAAGCCTAGCATCGCTGCGGTCAGACCCAGTTTTCCGGTGCACTGGTGGCAGTGGTCACACCTCACCAGTCACCACTGCTTGCTGCATATTGTCAAAGATCGTCAAGTCCTGACATCCTGTTTACACTGGCTCAAAGTCTGAATTCTTTTGTCATCACAAACAAGTGCTGTGAAAAACAAATATAAAGTATATTAAGAAAATGTAGCAGGCAAAATTCGACAGACCTTTCAGGCTTGAACACTATATCCTTGAAATAAAGTACACTATATCCTTTTAATATTTTTTCAATTAAGACTTTTGACCACCTTTCTTATTCTAAATATGGTATTCAACATCCTTCTGTAAGCAGCTTTTAATTAGCATGTCAATCAGCATTTCTCACCGCACAGCAAGGAGGCATCGGCTGCGCAATGCAGAACGCAGCCCTTGGGTTTCCTACGGAGCCATGCAATGGTGTCTGAAATGGATGGCAAAGGTTCCCAGTGCAGCCTGTCTCTGCGTTATGAGTTCACATAATTCCCAGAACAATGGGGATTTCACCCCCTTCTAGGATGTTCCCAATAGCTACTGGAATAGAAATCGACGATAAAAGAAGAAAAAAGCATGACCCAGCTCCTGGAGGGTGGAGTGGGGCAAGAAAAAATAAAGGGATTGAGACATTGTTATTCTGAACGCTCCTGGAAACAAACTGGGCCACATGTAGAGCACCTGCAATGTTATCCTGTTGTCAGGCCAGCTGTGCTGGGACCCAGGGGCTTCCTTTGCTTCCAGAGGAACAGTGATTAATTTATTTCCTGATCCTTAGCTCTTTCTCTCTCTTCTACTTGCCTTTTTTTTTTGGCATTATGTTTTTAATAAAATGCTGCCTATGGCAATTTTTCCCTCCAGCCACCAAAACGATGGAGTGAGTTCTGTTCCAGACTGTCTGCTTGTTTTTCCTGAACGCAGTTTGGCTGTGTTCACGCTGCTTATTACTTGGTGAACATTCATGCAAGTCCACGCACACCATGTGCATGCTTAGAAAGCTCTTGCCAGTGGGGCAGGGATGTGTGTGCCAAAAATTCCAGTCTCATCCTGAGTCGGTACAAGTGGTGCACCTCACTGTAGGGGTTTTGGTGTTGGGTTTGGGTTTGGTTTTTTTTTCTTCCCAGGCACCTATGTGCTGAGTTGCATTTCCCAGCATGCCCCACTACCCAGTTGGCCTGAGCCCATGGTGTCCCAGCCTGGCTGTCCAGACCCCCATTCCTCACAGTGCTTTAACCTAATTGGCAGTTCTCACCTATTTTTACTTCCATCAGCTGAAAGGCCTTGTTCATAGGCAGAAAGCTGAGGAGAAAGCCGTAGTTTGTTGAAATACAGTGAGGATCCTGGGAGGAGCAAGTCCAGGAAATAGATTTAAAACTCTTGACTAATGACTGCTTTGAGCACCATCTAATCACTTTCATGAGGAGGCAAAGGCAAAAGGTGCCTCATAAATTATCT
Source organism: Buceros rhinoceros silvestris (assembly GCF_000710305.1). NCBI lineage: Eukaryota > Metazoa > Chordata > Aves > Bucerotiformes > Bucerotidae > Buceros > Buceros rhinoceros. Next base: position 31,907 of record NW_010421433.1, on the reverse strand, counting down.
GCTGTGGATTATTTGGTCAGTTATAACGGTGATAAAGCAATCTCTTCAGACAGTTGCATTTATGTAGCTGGATTCTTAAAAAAATAGAATGGTCACCTGATCAAGTCAGTATGATTAAACTCCCACTGCTGAAACATCTGTCTTGCAAGCATGCTGCCCTGTGAAAGCAGGTAGAACAAAGATCCCTGGCATTTCTTCCCAGGTTAGCCATCTCATGTACATCACAGGACTCACAGCTGGAAGCTGAAAACACTCTCCATCTTCCTTGTCTACTACAGCAAGGTTTCCCTGTGGAAGAAGGAATAAAAGCAATCCACTTTGCTCTTTTGTTTCATCCATCCATGGCTTCAAGCCCATGCTGCCACTGCTGTCTCCTCACTGCCACTACTGTCCTCCTCCAGGAGGACAGGAGCTGCCTGCAGTTTTGGGTCAGGGCACCAGCCTTTTGCTCATGAAAGCAACTCATTGTATTTGTTTCAGAGCAAGACCTGCCTCAGGTGCACTGAGCTCAGCCCTATATGACTTTCTGAAGGGCACCTCAGCATCATTTCTTCTCAGGCTGGAGCAGTGGCCTTCTTCTCCTGCGCAGCTCTTTCCTCTCCCCAACAGGGTCCATCCTGACCACCAGAATCTGGCCTCCTTCAGAAAGAGCACCCCAGTAAACCCAGTTCATACACCTGTTTAATACTCCACCACTTTGCTAATTTAGGGCAGCAGCAATGCAGACGAAGCAAAACCCGAAAGAAATACACATCACACATATTCCTCACCAGCTTGTGCACAGATGGCAGTCAGGTCTCCCGCCAGGTTTGCCAGCTTTCTGCTCCAGCATGAATGGTTGTGTGAGGCTTCCCACACCAGGGCTATCTCCTTAGTTTTCTGAAGGAGAGGATGACCGCATTGTCCCCTCCTGGCAACCCCAGTGTGCAGCTTCCACTGGTTTGTCATCCACATGAGTGACATGCATTAACACCCGCTTCACATTCAACTTCCTCCACCCTGGCACCCCCACATCTGTGAATCCCACCCCCTGAGCCAGGAATGAAAACAGTCCTACGAGATTTACAGTTCTGCTGCAGCGGGGTTTTCTGTAGTCGCCTGGCAATGTAACATAAGAACCTTTGAAATGTCCTGGGTTTTTCACCTCAGCCACTGGCTGGCCGCGTGTGGAGTTTAGGGGAGTGCTTTATTTAGGATGAGCTAAACTGATGTGGGATGCAGGGCATGGTATCAGAGCTGCCTGGTACGATACAGAAGTGGAGCTCCTCACCACCCTGCTCCCACCCTGACAAAGACCATATTCTGCACTTTCTGTCTGGTACAAAGAGCTCCTAAAATAGACTCACATCTGTTACAAACACACCAGGGTCTTCACACTTCAGCCTCGTTGGAGATCATTCAATGTTTTACGGAAGATATTGGTTGCATCTAATTCCTGCTTTCTCTTGAAGATGAAAACTCTTTCTCATTCTCAAACAGAAGACAGTATAAACTTCTTCTGAGATAAACATTTGTCTATCTGTGACTGCAAATGTTTGGCTCTTAAAGGCTAGTTGTTATGTACTGACTTCCTTATACCTGTATGTGAATGCTGAGAAGATCTCTGCACTTACCTAGCAAGGGTGGCTATGCTATGACTACCCGGTAAAAAAAGATTATAAAAATACTGGTATTAAATTGTGAATACATGATTTGGCAACATATAAGAAATGCCTCCCCAGACTCAGAAGTGCCAAGGGTTGTTATTTCAGAGAAAGAGATGAAAATACAGTATCTACTCTGGGCTCTTTCAGTGCATCATTGCATCAATTGTTTGAGAATCATTAAAGTTAAATACTGTTTTTTTAAAGAGCAGAGTCTTTTACAGAGGGTGTATGAATGCCTGGAATAACAAAAACTGTTTCATCTTTGATCCAACACGATTGAATCAAAGTCTGTCAAAGAAAGGATTTAGTAAAATAAAACACAAAGCCCATCTGCTCACACCACCAAGAAAACCAGCTGTGGGGTGCTGCCTCTGAGGAGGACTATAACTTGCAGCACATACATTAACAGACAGCATGTTGAGGAGCAGTAAGAGAGGCACTTAGCAAGTGAAAGATGGTCACTGCTGGTACCTGAATCTAGCCTTATCTCTGGAAAGGTGAGGTTTCCTCCTGAGCAAAACTAAAGCCAGGGCACTGCTTCTCCTTAACCAAAATATGCGCTTTCCGTAAGCCACCTCCAGTGATCCTGGAGGCAGAGGAAAGTAGGCCATACCTTTAATCTGCTAAAAGGTTTTGAACAGGACATAAATCTTACACCAAGGCTTTTAATTTTCCACTTGTTAAGCCTCATTTTCTTTTACACAGACTTGCTCATGTGCTTTGGCTACGAACCTTTTTGCTTGTCTAATCCCCATGGGAGAAGCAGGAGCAACATTTCTATTTTACAAGACATCTCTGACACTTCAGCATCACCGCTGAGGAGGAGTTTGAAATAACTTGCAGGGGATTAGACTGAAATTTTTATTGTAATGCTTTGAATGGTATAGTGAAATGCTCCTGTGTTCTAAGAATTTAAGGGTGTCTCCCATTAAACAGCAGGTTTTTTAGGCTGAGTATTTCTGGAAAGGACACGTAAGCCTTATTAAATAAAGGGGGGAAATAAGGCAATTTCATTTTAATGTAGGAATGTTAACATTGATTTGCTTGTCTCGAAATAATTTCTGAAATGGTTGCTTTAAGGACCTAATCTTAACAAAGCTGTAGGAAATGGAAGAAAGAATTTAAATTAACTTGCTTCATCCATTTATAAATTGTTTAGGTTAATCACAGTAAACCAAACAGGATTCAGCCGTACTTAGACACAGCCTTTGCCCAAGTATAAACTGTTTATTCTATCCATGACACACAACCAGACAAAATTCAATCGTGATCTGGGGAAGAGTTTAATTCGGTTTTATTAGCACTGAAGGAAAATATTTTGGCAGAAGAAGGTTTGCTTTTCAGTGTGAAACAGCCTCATTGGCTCCTGCGGCAGGGCAGGCCCTTCCCTGGTGGAAGAGGGGGCTGTGCAGGGAGCCACGGGGGGGGCGGGAGCACGGGCAGCAGACAGCTGAAGCTTGGAGAGATGAGGCCTGCTCCGTATGCTACCTGGGCTCACAGCTAGCAGTTTGTCCCACTGTAACACTGCTTGAGGTCAATAGGTTTGACTTCAGCAGTTTGACCTATTATGTCTATGGACACTACAGGCAGATTTTTAGCATGGAAAATGTGCTTTTCCCACCAACATATAGAAAGTGCTCATAGGCTGGCTTAAAGACTGATTGTTCTGTGCTTTGCGTGTCTTCACATTAGTGCTAATGATGCAAGGTATTTGGGTCAAAAATCCTAGTGAGAAATACAAAGGATTTTTACAAATAAATTTTTGCCTTTCAATTTTCTAAAGAGCATTTTGACAATCCTTGGTGAGTCTTGATTGCCACCTGGGATGGCTAGGCTGGAGCTCTGAAATTTTGCACTGCTTGCACTGATGTGCAAGATCAATCATATTAGCTTCTAGAAGAGATGGAAGTTTACTTCATGGACAAACGCATGAAATAATCCTTGGATACAGGGTAGCCAGGTCAAATGATGATGTTCATCATTTTTCATCTCCTTTCCTATACATGTGGCCAGTGCATCAGCAGTTGGAATGTATGAGTGCTATAGAGCAAATGACTCCTCTCACCGTCATAGCAACACATTTCTTGCTTGAGCCACACATCTTGGCAACAATGAAATTATTAACTTGAGGCTATTAAATAATCTGATGAATAACCTGTGTGTGCTTGTGACTCCATTTTGCTATACTTTATGGTAAGAATTGCATTTTTAAATAACTGCTTTAATTGTCTTCCAGGAGTAATTAAAATGAAATTACAGGTATTGTAAGCTGCGTGTAGTGCTTTCACTAAGACAATAATTATGGGGGGAGGGCTCTTAATTGGGCAGCGGAAAGGAGCTTTTTTTTTTTTTTAATGTTTCATGCAAATAGCTCCTACATGATTGCCTCATCAGGCTCAGTACTCCAGGACCAGGACTCCAGAGCAATGTTTTTATCTTTCAGTTCCAAAGAAACATGGCAAACTAAATATTGAGGGCATTTTTTATGAAGAAAAACATGAAAACCCGGAAAAGAAATCCCTTCAGGAAGAACTGAACAACTAAAAAGAAGGGTGGCTGGAGAGGCCAAAATGTTTAGTTCTTATTTGGTTGTGTCAGTCTCATCTCTAGCCACACTCAGAGAATAAAAAATTAATTCTCAAACTAGCTCAGGATAGAAGAAGGATGGAAGATGCCTAGTATATTGTATTGATTCAGCCTGTCTGATCTGGATGAAATTTATCCTTGCAATCTCAGATCCTTTCATGCTTGTCTATAACATTTCTGCATAAAACAGGAGTACATGTCCAGCTCCAAATCCAAATGCAGTTCCTACCCACATTGTGGCTCTGTAGTTTTTGATGCTCTGTGCTCTTTGACGCTCTCCCATCATCCGTTTTCCAGACCTGTCTTCGCAGAGTCAGCACCCAGGCAGGAGGCCCCAGCAGGCCTTTCAACACCCTCCAGCCTCAGCAACACCCACAGCCAACCTCAACTACCTGAGGACCATATTGTCTGAGCTGGAACATGCCCCAGTGAGGATTTCTGCAGCTGCACACTTTGCTTCCATCTTGCCAAAGGGGCAGAGATGGTACCACTTGAAAGAGGGCAAGGGGAGCTGGGGAGCTCTGCGTCTCAGGAAAGTACAAGAGTGGGAAGAATCAAGTAATTTGAAGGCAACTAGAAAACAAAGAGAAGAGGGTAGGAGCCAGCATGGATTCATAGTGATTCTTTTTCCTACAGAGCAGTACCTCTTGAAAAATGGAGAAGATATAGTGAACACGGTGTGCCTTGAGCCTTTGACAAAAACGCTTTTGACATCAGCTCAAGTGATATTCTTGTTAGCAAACCAGGGAAGCATTGTCTAAATCCAAGTACAGAGTGGGTGCAAAGCTGGCTTGAAAGATACAATAGTTACTATGCAGATCCCTAGGAGGCATTGTCTAAGCTTCCACAGGGATCCAAGTCCAGCTCTTACTCAGTATTTTAGGTAACAGCCTAGGAGATGACCAAAAATATATGCTTATTAAATCTGCAAACTGTGAGATGCTGCAAGTGTGCCGCAGGACCAACTGACAATTCAAATTCTTCTTGAAAGATTGAACAAATGTTTTATAAAACAGGATTCTCTTTAGTGGGAACACTTAGGAAAGAGTAATTAAGTGTACAGATATCAAAGGGGGAAAGTCGTTAAAGCAGTTGGCGAAAGAAGCTCTAGTGCTCAGAGCGGATCACAAAACCTGGTAAGAGTCAGGAGTGTCTCACTGTTACAAAAGGTGCAATCGCACTGTCATGTATAAACAGCAGTAGTAGCTGAGAGATGTACAAAGTGATCCTGCCTCCCTTTTAAAACCTGGTGAGGTTTCAGAGAACTGCTCTGTCTTGTTTTGGGCAGCAGAATAATCAGAAGACTTCCAAACATGGCCTCTGAGGAAACGTGGGAGAAACGACTGTAATGTAGAACCAGAAAAGAAGGTAACTACGGGGCGCTAAGATAACTATGTTTCAACCTGTAGACATCGCAAAGAAGAAAAATATGTGTTGGCCCTAATCAGGGTGGATAGATCAAGCACAGCAGAGAAAATCCAGATTATCCATTAAGAAAATTGAAAGCTGCAGGATGTCCAGCATTTTTGGTCATGAATTATAGACTAGGCAAAGGTTAGACACTTGTTCTCTGGTATCTCTGATCCTATCTCAGGACGGAGGTCATATCATCTCAATGACATCTCGAGGCCCTTTCCTGCCAAAGGAGTTGCAGTTGTACGTTCACTCTGTGTCCCCAAAGGTCTGAGTTCAGGGCGGTCAATAAGCTGGAAGTTCTGTGCTATGGGAAATTCCAAAATGTGCTGGGACACAGAGGCAGGACATCCTCTTTCATAACTCACCGTAGAACATTGATATTTATGATGGAAAGGAAAATAGAAGAAAACCACACACATTTAGATTGTTTCAAAATAAATCAAACCTGGAAACTCAGCACTTGGAGACCATACAGCTTAAAAATGACTTGCATGCTCCTGACTCCACTTTTAACCTTAGTAAAGAGCAAGAGTAAGGAATCACTTGCTCAACTGAGGGTCTCAGACTTAAGGAAGTGCATTTCTCATGGCACACTGAGCTGCCCGTTGCTGAGCTCGGGTGCCCCAAACACACCAGTGTTGTCATGGGTTACACAGCATGGAAACACATTCCCATCACTGCTTAGGCAGAATGACAAGAAATCATCACAGATCGGCATGTACTGCCCTGAAGTTCATTGAAATCCGTTGTTTTCACAGAACACTGCATAAAAAAAAAAAAAAAGAAACATTTTCTGAGAAATCATTCTTGCCTGAAAAATCCCAAGAAGTTTTAGTTCCAATTCCGTCCTCTGCCACATGTGAGTCATCCAGGAATGCTCTCTGGAAGAGAAATCCTGTGTGTGGCACAAGTTGATTACCAGAGGACTTTCCATTAGATGGAGCACACAACTAGGCAGTGCTGCTCTTTGGCTCTGCGGCACCAGCTAATATTCTCTTTGTTCACTACTCACAGCTTGAGACAACAGAGTTGGGGGAAAGAGGCCTAGACCAACCACCAAACCTGCCACCCAGCTAGGGTTTTCTTGCTGCTATGCTCCAGATGAGAGGCTAGATCTGCTTTGATGTTTACCATCGAATTTCTTGGGTGGCTGACTTTATTTGTACAGCATTTACACTGAGCTCGTACGCTGCTATTTATGCTGTCATTATACTTATCCCCACAATTTTCTGTTTCCTAAGTGTTTAGTATGCCCTACCTCTAATTAAAAAGTTCTGGCAGTTTTTTGCAAGTCCCCAAAGATTTTGCACTTTTTTGGACTGAGTCTCCCTTGCTGCAAGCTCTGAAAGCCACCTAGTTCTTCATGCATGCCAAATGCTAAAACTAACATACCTTCATCAGCAAATTTCATGAACATATATCTGATCTTTCTGAAAGGGCTAGTGATGACAGTATGAAGGTAGATTACCCCAGAATCAACACCAGTCCTTGAGTGGTATCTTCCTTTCTACATCCCTCATTTTCATCTTTTATTAGACGAAAATAGTAGTCCTACCCACCTTACATTTTCCATCCTGCTTCCCATCTTATGTAGGTTTTCCCAAATGATACCTCCTCAAATACTGAAGACCCTAGTCTAGAAAATAAAAAAAAAATTTTTCAAGAAAGCTCTCTAGTTAGCCTAGCACCGTCTCCCTCTGCTAAGTCCATATCACACTATGTTCCACTTTCTTCTCACTGCTGTCTCCTGGTAGTGACTACTTCAACAATTTTTCTAAAGCCACAGTAAAAGTTTTCAGTAAAATAGAAGTTTTAAGTTCTTTGTGCATCATTTCTCTGTAAAACAGGACAAGTAACATTTCTTTCTCCCAGCCTTTTTCCTGTTTGTTTTCCCAAGGCCAAACTGGTCATCCTCATTGTACAATGCACAGTGAAGTCCTGATCTTGGTGGTACCGTAGTTCTGACAGGAGCAGTGAGGGATCATCATCTGGGAATCTAGACAAATCCATTGCTGAGAAAGAGAAAGCAAAATGTCACTTCAAGGTACGAACCTGAGCACTGCTTTTACTTCAGCTTCCAATCTTCTCCCTTCTGCTACTCTGACATCTTTCCTATGGTGTCAAATACTGCAAATCTCCCTCTGAAAAAATGTCCAGGCATGAGAGAGTGCACAGAAAGAGAACAAGAGTAAAAATCCATATCCCCTGCACAAAAGGGGCAGGATGTATAAAGCTGCCAGTGCCAATGCCTGCCAGATTTAAGGAGTCACTTCCCAGAATGACAAGCTGGGTGAAAGTTTCTTGGAAGAACAGTGTTGTACAGAGAACAATACAGACTGCAGGGTCCCAAAGGCAGATGTTATTTTTTATGGACCTCTGCTATTTCATGGTAAGTTCTGTCATTATTTTTAAATAGCTCTGTAAAAATTAACAAGAGTGTTTCTTTACTTACAAGAAAGAAATTACTTCATCAAAACAGAACATCTGTGTTCTTCACCTTCTATTATTTGCCTTTATCCTTTATAAAATATTGGTTTTACTTTTTTTTAAATTAATTTTTAAAATGTGATCGATTGTACTTCAACTGTACATAAGCTACTAAGGCTTAAAGCGGTCATCTCTGTTAGACTTTTTCAAGATTACCCTTTTAGTGTCACTTTTATTAGTAAGACGTTACTCTGATATATACAAAACAAACTTTACCCTGATACATACAAAAATTATTACCGTACTACAAAGCATCCAGCTTTCTGAAAGCGCTTGTCCAAGACCAGTGGATGGATCACGCCAAGCTGAGGAAGATTGCTGCAGTGTTTGGGTTTATGCAAGATCTTTGATGATGCCACGACTGGTACTGCTTCACTGCTCCCCTCCTGCAGCAGCTATGTGGTACATCACATATATCAGAGGTTAATTGTTCACACAGTCATTGTTTCCTTCTGGAGGTTTGCCTCAAAACCTTTGACGTTCTCTTTATTGTACCTCTTGCTGTGCAAATTTCCTTGTTTTGTTTTGCTTCTCAAAGTAATTTTTGGTTGATTATTGTGTAGTTACAGAATTAGATTAATAACATGTAATTCTACATCTGAAGCAAAAACATGTAATTGTGGGAGGCTAGATTCAATTTAAAGAAAGAAAACCCCTCCACCGGGGTATCTTATGATTTACACAGTGCATTTGCCAGGCAGTGCTGCTTTGATTGCATCTAACCTGCAATTAGCATGTGCAATTAAGACATGACAAATATGTGCAATTGCATTATTTCAGGATGTAACAGTAGCATATTTAGCAGTTTCTCTACTAGAGACAGTGCTTATAAGCTCAAATAATTTATCAGCATTTACCAATCATGCCACAGGAAGGAGGGCAGGCATTTGAGAGGGTCTTACCAACGACTAATTTTCTGGATGAACACAATCCACTCTCCCATTGAAAGCCCATGGAAGTAGCCAATAGGGAAGAGAGGCGGGGCAGATTCTGCGCTGTTGAAAACAGGGGTCTCAAATGACACTTCCAGCTTACATTTGGCTTGTCATAGAGCTCATGCGTAACATAATAGGAGAAAGCAGACTTAGCATTTAGTATTTCTGAAATTATTCTCCTCCGCCTTCAACAGTTCGTACCAGTTTTGTAAACTCAATCATGCTATGCAAGGATTTAAAAATAAAAGTTATTTGAGCATGAATTAATGTTGTGATCTGTGTGTATGAGGAAGCCTCAGGCACATAACAGGTTTTTACATGCTCTTTCCTGGCATTCTGGGAATGCGACTCTACCAGTTCTACCTGACTTTTCTTAAAGTACATTTTCTTGTCCTTTAGGGGTCAAATGATATTTGAAATGCATCTTAATGCATCATTGAAGGATACAAATGAAAACATGGTTCTATTCAGTTTCACAGAAATAAAGATAAATCTGAATTGCTAGGTACAAATCTCGAGTAGATAAACTGAGATGCTCCTAGTGCAAAACTGCTGATGTTGAAATAAAAGGTCCCAGTGATAAAACCCTGGGCCAAATCCATCCAGGGTTTCCAGTTAAATCACTGGGATTTTCTGTCACAGAAAACCGTATTATAAGTCCTGAGACAAGGACAGCTTGTTCCAGGCACGATGAACTGTGTGAGTGATTTTGCACATAGACCCAGCACAAAACGGCCAAAGTTCTCACCAGATGCATCCACACAACTAAGCCAAACCTTACTCAGCATCTGTAGGGAGTGGAGCACGGGACCAAGTCACATACAACATCCACAAAGTCATGCACGCATGTCACGCATAAGAGGCCACTGGATGCCTGCATGCTCCTTGTCAATAAAATTCAGCACCGGGTGATTTGGCAATCAGAACTACAACTATCACTAGATCAATACTCGGTGTTAGGTGTTATCTTGATGCCTGGAGAAGCATGAAATGGGGCTGAGGTCCAGAGATCACATTGCTCTATTTTTTTTCCTCACCCTGGAAGAAATGAGCTGTTGCAGCTGCCCATACAGGTGTAAATTAACAGACTTTGTGCCAGACACAAGCAATAAGTTTCTTTACAGTCCCACCCACACATACATCTACCCCTACAATGTAAAGAGAAAAATGAAGTATAAATATTGCCCCAATTGCCTCCAACCCTAAGGCTGGGCAGGAGACACTTTGGAACTAAACCGAAAGGACGGATTGATGGATTTGCTTCCTCTAACCATACACATACACACCCAAACGCCTCTGCCAGTGACGCCTTGTGGGTAAGATCCGTTACCTCAGCCATGCTGAGTGATTTTATTTCTCCATGTGTGTTTATTTGTAATCACGATTGTAGTTGTTTCTATCGCAGTATTCGTGCATCCATTTGGCTTGTTTTACCAAGCAGCTGGGCCTATAACGGACTGGTTGTTGTGCATTTGGTGTCGGACCTATAGTGTTGGGTATTTCTTTGGCAATAGAGCTATAGCTACCCAGCAGTTCATCAGTTTATCACTGGCAATTCCAAAGAACTTGTATATGTTTTGTTGTAAACAAACCGTTGTTATTTGTGCCCCTGATTTGCTTGTTTTCACATACTCAGTGTCAGGCTTATAATACCAGATTTATTCAATTATTAGAACATCATCCCTTCTGTCTAAATATTTCCTTCCTTTGAAAATAGACTATTAGAAGTAGACAAAAGAAATTACAGCTTCTACACTGATTTATACCTGTACCTCACTACTTCCAGAATTGGGTTTAGCATCCTGCGAGATGGTGCTTGTCAGTAACTAGCAGAGGGAACTCATGGGTCAATCCCATTTAGCTACAATAGTAAAAAAATAAATAAAATGGCCATTTCTACAAAGACAATTTAGTTTTTGCATTTGAAAGCAAGAGTAAGATAAATTGTGACACATTTTCATCCAAGATATTTCTGAAAGATTATATGGCACAGCACACAGACAAACCACCTCTTGAAACACAGCTGAAGTAGATTTCACATTTTAAAGCTGTACTGGCAGTTTGTTGTTTCACTACCTGAAGTGCTCATAGGTACTTTCTTTATATGTATCTCTGCAGTTTTAGATTGACAAATGACCAACACGGCCTGTATTTATAAGGGTGTCTTTTACTTCACTTTTTATTAAAATCAGCAGCTACAGAATAGACATTTTGTACATACTAGTCCTAAATAGGCAACTGTGAAAAACCGATGTTAGTCCTGAAATGACACCACCATATTGCACCCCTGGGATGTAATAAGGGGTCAGATATAAAAGAAAACATACAGAGATTAGATAAAGTACAAACATCACACTGGAAGGTTAAACTAGACTTCTCAAGAAATCAGTGCATGTATTGATCAGAGACCTATTCTCAGCAAACATTTAAAAAGTTTCATTTTGCTCTCATTTAAAATTACTATAGCCACTACTGCTACAGAAAGGAACAGTGTTTCTTCAATTTTACATGTGCCATAAGTGTCAAAGTATCTGGAAACAGAGAAATGCACTAACAACATGAAGAGAAACAAGACAGTAACACTTTTTTCATAGTAGTGGTATCACGAAACACCATGAACTAAACCCTTAGGTGAAGGAGAGTGACAAAACTCTCCCTGAATCAAAAATCAAGTTCTCACCAAGAATCTGGACCATAATCAAAACATCCTGATGCTGTGTTCTGCTTTTCCCTTCAAGGTCAAAAGACAGGAGAAGGGATGACAGGTTTGTCTAATTCAAGAAGAAACAGCAAAGTCATTGCACCCTCCAGCACCCCTTTTGTACTGTGTACTCCACCCAGAGTGGCTAGGAGGCTAAACATCTTACGGGCTCTGACTTCAGTTAGAGGCTTGCCAAGATCGGTGTAGCCAGAAGCACAAGTCAATAACAATAAAGTGACCTGTGGGTATTACAGGGCAGAATCCAGGGGCCACATTGTCATATTCATTTTTATATTAATATCAACATGGGTTTTGGCTTATAGCCCAGTGGATCACTATAATAACACAAGAACAGTCACTTCAAGGACACTGTTAAAGGCATCTCTCAAGTGCTGCAGCGTGACTCTTGCTCCTATCTACTGCTCTGATAGTGTGACCTCCTCAGTTATCATGACCTTGTTAAATTCCCCTGGAGACGAGAAGTAGGAATGTCATGCAATTTTGGATCCTAGTACAATGTAGGAAATTAAAACAAGAAAGTGTTCCATTTAAAAACAGCTCTTAGCAGTACAGAAAACATTGTATTTATAGCAGAAGGGTTCACATTGGTTAGTGCTGCCTCAAATACAGAGTAAGGAGCAAACATCAAAACATTAAAGTTCAGTAGGTGTTGATTACAAGGTGAAAGACATGGTTATTTCCATTAGCTTCACCCCAAGAAATATATTTCTATCTTTATAAAATGGATCAATTTATAGAGTAAAAACAGATCAAAAGTACAATGTAATTCTTAATACAAAGTTTAGAACTTAATTTTGCAACTTAAAATTGACAAAAAAATGTTCGAGCTGTTTATATCCTAAAGTCACCTGCAGGCCTTCTCTGATCACCTTAATTTCAGTGTCAAAATATAAATTGCACACTGATAACATAAGATAGTAATCTCAAATCTGTAAGAAAATATAAACAGGCAATGACAAATAACTAATTTTACTATATTCTTAATACATAGTCACCATGCATAAAAAGTATCTCTTAGGTAAATATTTTTTTTTTTTCTCTGTTATCAAGTGCATCTAAAAGCTGCTAAATAAATCTTTAAACTTTAAAAATAGAGGTAGGTGGACAGCAGTTCAGAAGTTATAGGTAACTCCTGCTAACTAAGAGGTAAGAAGTTCTAAGTGATATTCCAATATTCTCAACTCTACTAAAGCAGTGCTGATATTTTGGGTGGACAACACTGGCAAATAATGACTGAGCCCAATGCCTGCAGTTCACAGAATCACAAAACCCTGTAGGCTAGAAGTGATCTTAATAGGTCATCTAGTTCAACCTGCTCAAAGCTGGGTCAATATTGGTTGCTCGGGCCTTTGTGCAGAGGTGTCCTTCAAACCTCCCAGAATGGCAGCCCCAAGTCCCATTCTGCTGTCTGCCTGTGCTCACAGCAGAAAACCTGGGCAATTCACCTGGGCCTTCAGGAATTCTTCACATAAGTTCACAATTTCCAGTCTTATCAGTGCAATCACCAACTAGACCTCTACCCTTAAACACATACCAAACTAAACTATCAATAGAGTAGACAGAGTATTAACTAGCACATTAAGGCTCGCTGAGCTGAATCCACTCCTAACAGTAATTTCAGAGAAGTATTGCCTTCACATGTAAGTGACCAGCTACCCTGGGCACAGGCACCCTGTAAAAAGCTGCCCTCCCTGGGACATAGACACCATTTTCAGAAATGCTCCCTTCAGGAGGAAACACTTCCCAGAACGGCAGTGGTGCTGCAAGTACCAGCCTGCCCCTGGCCACTCTCACACCCCATCGGCAAATACTTTCCTGAGAAGGGTGTTCTACATGCAAAGCTCTCCACATCGCTCTGTGAAATGACAGTTCGCAAACTATGTGTCAAACTTTTTACCACCTTTCACAAAATAGCACCAGACAGCTGCTGCCATTCTTTCCACATATATCACGTGAGCAGCACCTGGTGCTGTGGAGAACAGCTACAAGTCCTTAGCAAGTTGTTCAATTTCATCCAGCAAGAAGTCCATGTCCTCTCGACCAACATGCGGGCTGATCACCACCTGGCGGAAGAAGTTGACTTTGCCCTGGTGAGGCTGGTATCCAAGCATCATGCTGCCTTTCTTCATCATCCTTTCTTTAATTATAGGAGCAACCTGAAAGTAGAGACGAAAAAAGGGTTGATGCCACACTTAGAAATACAGCAGATTTAAGCAGGAGCTGTATTTTGTGACTTATGAAGATTTTTTTAAGTATCTGAGTTTTGCACCTCTTGCCTACCATGCCACTGCCCACCCCAAGAAACATTAAAGCTCAGACCTGCAGATTTAGAGGCAGACTACGCACCAAGACCATCAGGTTCAGGGATTCCGGAAGACTCAGAGCGAGATCTAAAGCCCTCAAAAGTCTGCTGCTTGGGGCATTCATCAGTGACATGGGAAAGCTTGGGTTAAGGTCCCTAGTCTTCCTGACTTAGAGCAAATTTTGAACTCGGGAAGAACATCAAATGCAGAAGGTAAAAGGCAGACTTTATCTTCTGCTAACTAGGCTAAGCCTGACTAGTCCCCTTGATGGCCCTCCTCCTGCCACATCTGCAAAGCCACTCTCCCTAGAGAACACTCTCCACTGAACCTCTGTGAAACTTGAGCTGCCAAAGAAGTCAGTGTGATGCGATATTAAGGGAAAAGGCCTGATCCTGGAACTTCAGATTTCATCTCTTAGATTTAAGGCTTGCATAGCATTTGGCTACACCAGTCTTGTGTCAAACAGGATGAAATCTCATAGAAAAACAACATGAGTAAGATTGTCAGAGTCAGGTCCTTATGGCTGAACACTTGATTTTGTCTCAGCAGTGCTCTTAAGCTCATCCAATTAATCTTGTCCTTAACTTCAAGCGCGTGAGTAGTTCTGAGTTCTCATGCCTGAAATCAGTTAATAAGTTTAAATGCATTGCTGGATTAAGTACCCTATTCCTTGGAAGACAGAATTCAATGCAAGTATTGTGACAGAGGTAGTATTTTTATTAAAATGTTTTACATTTTAGTATATCACTAATAACACAAATGTATTTCAGGACAGGGTGTTTCTTTTCTTCCTTTTGTGATGGTTTGTCTTTGAACAAAGGAAATAGCTGTATGACCTAACCTTGGTTTCTGCATTAACTTTTTCAGCTCTTAAAGTTAGTGCCAGAAACTACCACATGATCTGCAAAAGAAAAATGATGATGCTGACTGTAGAGAGGACAGTGCCAGCACAAAGTCCAAGTCACGTCAGGCATGTGCACCATGCAGCTGGATGCCTGCAAGCACTTTGTCAATAAAATTCATCGCTGGGCAAGGTGACAATCAGAACTACAAGAATCACTAGATCCATATCTGATGTTAGGTGTTATCTGAATGTCCTGGAGGAATGGGAAACAGAGAGGAGGTCCAGTGGTTGCATTCTTCCATTTTTCCATCCTGGACAAAAGGAGCTGTTACCTCCACCCATGCAGGAATAAATTAATGGACTTTGTGCAACTCACATAAGTGATAAGCTTGTCTACAGTCATCCCCACAGACACATCTACAGCAGTGATGTAATATAAAAAACTGGGTATAAATATTGCCCCAGTGACGACCCTAAATTGGGACAGGAGAAGACTCAGAATGATACCAATGGACGGATTGACAAGTTTCCTCCCTCTCCACCCCCACACTCGGGATGCCGCATGGGTAAGTTTCTCTACCCCAGCCTATGCTGAGTGACACACTATTTCTTCCCAGGTGCATTTTGTGTGTGTGGTCATTGCAATTATACTTGTTTCTATTGCACTATTTGTTCATCTGACGGGTTTGTTTTACCAAGCGGCCAGGCTGCAACAGGCGCGTTGTAGCTTCTTCAGTGTTTGGACCTATGACGTCTTGCTGTCTCTCTGGTAAATAAGCTATAGCTAGCCTGCAGTTCTTGATTTATCAACAGCAATACCAAAAGAACTTGTAACTGTTGCTCTATAAATAAACCGCCATTATTCATGCCCTCGATTTGCTTGTCTCGCATATTCGGTGTCAGTCTTCTAACACCGGTTTTATTTCCCCCTTTTCGCAACACTGACCGTGCCTTAATAGCTGTATTTTTACATGGCACATTTTAGAAGCCAGGTACCATAAAGTTTGCTTAGATAGAAACAGCTGAAGTTTTCAACACTAACAGCCTAGCTTTCCTGTATATTTTAGTGGTACAGGTCTAAATTACCATTGTTTTAGCATGTATATTGAATTCAGAAGAGGAGCATTTATGGTTCTAGCTTAATCTGCTTCTCTGATTTTGGTTCATCTTTGTGACAAAGCTATGTGTTTTATTTAGTGTTTATTTTTTAAGCTATGAGAGTGATGGTGTCAGAATTCTAACTGAAACCCCAAGTGTGATATCAGTATGAATAATGCACATGAAAGCAATGAATATTCTTTCAGAATGCAATGTGCATTCTTTGGGGTTTTTGCATATTGGTGCAAGCAAAAAGTCAGAAATAAGTTGTGAAAGTAGTTCTGATAAACATTTGGGAAACAAGAAGACAAGGCATATTGTGATCCCTTCAGTCACATCCAATAGCACCTTTTTCCGTAACATCAAATCTATAAAATCTAATGTGGAGCTCCAGATGTGCCTGCTGCATAAAGATCCTAATGAAAGCAAAATTGTGACGTCACTGGTATCTGCAATTTTCTATTTGGAAATACGAGTCATCAAACATATCCCTATACCATCGCCCACCTGGGTTTCTATCTGCCCAGCAAATGATTCAAGGATTCCACAATTTTCTTTTTTCATAGTTAAGAATTACTTCAGACTAACCTAATTTAGTCCATACTCAAGAAAAAAAATTAAAAACCTGAAGTTCTGCTTGGATAGAGATGGTCACTATTTTGCATGAGACAGCCTTCTTCATCCTGAAAAGTACGTTACTCAGCAACCAATCCTCTCAGATCAAATATTCCAAACTGCATCCTAACAAACCTCTGAATGCTGTACTGTGCAGTGCTAACAGTAGGGCAAAATTTGGGGTTTATAATTGTTCTTGCACATTTTCTAGTGGTGCAGTCAGATGGGAGGACTCTTGGTTGAGAACACCCTTGTTTATGCACACTAGTGTAGGGACCTGCAACACACCTTCTCTTACTCAGTGAACAACTTTGGCATGATAAAAGTTCTCCTGCTTCTCCCGGGGTTTCCATGCTTTGCACCCTTGAACAGCACATAAGGATGCTAAGAGCTCTACTCTTCTGTTATTATTCACGACAACCGTGACCTGAGATAGCAATGACACTGTGAAGTTACTTGGAAGACATCATGCCCAAGAGTCATTGTGTTGGGTACCACACAGATACAGAAAAGAAAAAATTCCTCCACCTTGTACTTGACAAGATGCCCCAGGTGGGTTCTACTCATAGAATAAAGACACTACAAGTGAAAGGGGAGAAGCAAATTCTTCTTAATATACTTTCTCAAGCTCTTCTTTAAGACTCAAATCCACATGGTAACTTCTAGCCTTTATTGATGTTCCATCAGTTATTTCATTTTTGGTATCACACTGTTAATTCTCTTCATCTCAACACCTAGTACTCAACAATACATCATCCCAAAATGCACAGTAGCCCAAATGGAGACCACAAAAGCAAAAACATTTAGAACTTCAGTAATCTGAGGTCTGTATTATACTAATTTCAGTAGGTCTTCTTCCAGGGAAAGGAAAGTTAGGAAAAATCTCATTTTCATTATCTCATTTATTATATCACTCATCCTCCATGCTAGTGAAGTTGCTTTTTTGATTTGATGTGCATCCATCCAAAACAAATACTTCCTGCTTAAGAAAAGCAAAGCAAAACATGAAACTGTCTTACGAGCTTTTGACAGGATTATTTTTTGAAAGGTTTTCCATCAAGTATTTTGCATGTTCTATTTGCTAATGTGATGCAGTCTGTGTGACAAAACTATCAAGGATCCTATTCACAGAAAGCAGTAAGGAACAGAAAATATGCACAAATGCTTAAGTACACATCTCACAAAAGAACCATTAAATGATACATGCACACTAAAGCTTGAACTTGAGGATCACAGGGTATGACTGCTAACTGAAAATAAAGGCAGCTACCACCTTGCAGCAGAAAAATTAGGCCTTTAAGGAACTAATTGCCTAGTGAGGAGTTCAATGAGCTTAATTCCCACTCAAATCAATGAGACCTGAGGATACTCAAATATCAGAAGCTGCACTACCCCATTCTGGATAGGCTCCTTGGAAAGCAATTCAGTGAGAGTGAGATTGCTTCACCAGTCCAATTATTTTTCTACAAAACTTACTTCAAATTGTAAATCTAATTCTTTATGTTACCTGTCAGTGGAACAGTCTCAGAATTTTAAATGTAATGTATTCTAAAACTGAAGTCCTCTCCTTTGCTTCCTTCACCACTTCCTTCCCACCACTGACCTCCCTTGCCAAACCACTGTGGAATTTATTATTTCAAGCACTCACTTCAGTAGCATGTTAGCTATCAAACATGCCCTTCTTCCACCTAGGAAAGTGGAGAGGAGGTGCAGTGCATGGAAGGCCATCCTGCAGCAGACCTGCATGCATTTCACTGTGCAACCAGAGGCCCAGGGAACTGCTTTGCCTGAGGAGTGATGATATCACAGCCTCCCCATGCAGAGAGGGGAAGCTGTAACATCTACGCAGAGGCTATAACATCTATGCAGAGGCTGTAACATGTCATGCTTCCCTTACTTCTAAAAGCAGAGATTTTTAAACTACAGCAGCAACGACACAGTGGTTTAGCTTCTTCTCTGTTTACCTGGGTGAAAGGATAATGCCACTCTTAGCCAGCATTCAAACACACTACAAACAAGAGGAAGTTTTAGCCCTATAGATTAATCTGTTTCTATCAAGGATCCAGACCACAGCAACCCTCATTTATATTCACATGGAAGATGCCACTGTTCCTTCCCAGCGTGCACACGCATACCAGAGCGGTGTGATAAGTAGCCAGGACCAGCCTGGACGCTATAGTTAAGTATCTAGTGCACGAGGAGAATCAGGAAAGCAATATATCTCCCTCTCAACTATCCTTGAAAAAGAACTGTTTTGCACAACTGTACCACGGGGCCATACCTTAAAAATTACTGTGTTCCCCCTAACTGGTTCGTCAATGGCATTCAATGCAAGTTTCTCCAATACTTCAAGAGTTTCCACCGTGCTCAGGCTGTGACAGCATAACACATTTCAGCAACCATCATTAAAAACTGACCCATCAGCAGAGCTGAGCACGTTCTCAACAGGAGAAACATGTACCTAGTGATTCCAAGAGCTAGTTCCAAAGTTTGGACACTAAAAACCCTTTCGGGGACTCAATGAAACACGTATTTGAGATCATTTCTTCTTCCAGCTAGCAGGTCCTCTAAAACCATTCTCACACTTGTCAAGCCTGTAAGCCTAGTTTTTAAGCTAAGGACTATTTCCTAGCACAAGGATTTCTTGTGTAAAGTGAAATCTCCAGATCAGCTCTATTAAAGAGGTGATGTTCCCATCTCATTAGTCATGTAATAGCAGGATGCTTTAGAATTCATTCACTAAGCTGCCTCCCATTGAACAGTATTGGACATTTGTAATTAGAATTGGTTTGTAAAAGTTTATTCTAACTATAAAAAACCCATCAATCATAATAACATAACTGGATGCCTACCTTTTTCAAATCACACAATCCCGTTAACTTCTAAAATACATACACTTCTATTACCAGCTTATAGTTCAAATCCTGTACTTAGTCCAAAATAGCTGATGT
The DNA here is from genome assembly GCF_000710305.1 of Buceros rhinoceros silvestris. Classification (NCBI taxonomy): domain Eukaryota; kingdom Metazoa; phylum Chordata; class Aves; order Bucerotiformes; family Bucerotidae; genus Buceros; species Buceros rhinoceros. The sequence goes on along the minus strand of NW_010421433.1, from coordinate 12,304 downwards.
TTTCTGATGACAACAGTCAGAAAAGAGTAATGTAGCTCTTTTGTTCATACAAGGTTAATCCACTGAACCCTCAACCCTGACTGCACTAATGCTGCTGGGTATGGATAGCCAAATAAGTAGTTCTAAGGAGAAGCAGAACTTCCCAAACAGGCTACTTTGTTCTTACTGCTTAAATAAACAAATAAGCACCTACTGGTTTTAATTAGCTCCTTATTTTTCCACTCTAATGTTGTCTCTGAAGATAGCAATTAACTGATATTCTGGAAGTGCAAGGAAGCTCAGGCTGAACAACTGCAGAATAACTTGCTGATAATGGCAAAAATATGTCCAACCTCGGTTATAAATTTCTTTCTCCTTGCCCTCCCTTAATCTGCAAGGGATCTCATTTTTCAAACTGTCCCATCACAAATTATTTTCTATGCCTCTGACACTGTACCTGTTACCCAAATGCTACTTGTACTGCTGTCATTCTCACAGAGTCTAGTCATCTTTGTGTAGTCATACCAGAAACTTAGCATATATCAAAAGCTTTTCTAAACTCTAGGCTACAGGCTGGACTCTTTAAAAGCAACATTCTACAAATTTTGTATTTAAACACTAAAGGAACAGGAACGCATTGTAAATTGATAACAATGTTGGGTAAAAATATTCTGGTAAGCAATGGATTTACAAAAATATTTTTTCCCCCCTGAAGTAAAATAATTGTGGATTTGACAAATAGACCAAGTAGAGAGATAGTATTAGACAGAAAAATAAAGAAACCAGAAAACCCTTTCAAATTTTTTAGAAGAAAAATATTTACAATATTTGTTTCAAAACAATGTTTTCAATTAAAACTTAAATTCAATTGGAAACTGACCCATTTTTATTGCAGCAAGTAAAAAGGGACTGAGTAAATGGAAACTAAGAAAATTGTTTCACATTAGTTGTCTGAAAACAAAAATCCTGTTTGGTCAACTAAAACCAAGAATTGCTTCCAGTTTCCTAGTTCAATGAACAAACCGAAAAATTTGTTATTTGTACAACCATAAATATGTGGGATGAAAAGTGTTGACACTGCATAACTGGAACATCTGTTGAATTTTTGGCCCCCAGAAAAGACAGAAGGTATGAGAAAGTTCACGAGACTGCCTGTTTTGTCGGCAAAATTTGGCTGGGAATCTCATGTCTTGAGTACTGTGGATGACTCTAAAAGTGATAGCCCAGCAAGCACTACGAAGTCAGAATGCTTATAAAACCTGGAGTTAATATTGGCAACTGGTATCAGAAACTTTTTCTCCAAATCTTTTTGTCAGTCCCCAGGTCACTGAGCATCAATGCAACATAAAGCTGAAGAGCTATTCCAGCTGCTAGCAGCAGCAACTCCCAGTCACCAAACCCCATTTTGCCTCTCTTGAAACTCATTTCAGAATTGCCATGGACTTCAAAGGAAGCAGAATGCAATTACCTACAACTTCCTCTTTATGGAAGATAAGTACTTATCTTCATGGGTATGCTTCAGGTGGCAGTTTGCAAACGGCCTTTAGCTTTTGCTAGAGAAAGCCACACTCACAGTAAATCAATAACCTTTCTTGGGATCCACAAAAGGAGGCCAGACAGCGTTGGAAGGACAGGATCCTATTAGCAGCTCAATCTATTTCTCTTCCTCAAATACAGCCTCGATGAAATTTTCTGAGGTACCAAATACTGTGCTAGAAATTGGCTGAAGATTTGTAGTTAGAAAACAAAAAAAGTCACCCTTTCGACAAAATGGCAAGATCACCTTCTCATGATCTCACAAAAATGGAAAATGTATTTTGTGTTCTAGCCTCAATTATTGTTTCAATGGAAGACAAGTTTATACAGAACACTCTCTCTAATCTGCCCACAGAAACCTATTTGCCCCCAGAAGGGCAAATTTTCATTTGGAAGTTCATGACTGTTACTTAAAAGGCAACTTACTGACTATTCAAACTCTGACAAGTTATGCTTCCTGCTAGAAATGAGTAGTTCATATTCACATATATTTAGAAGAAAACAACTAGTGACACCAAAAAAGAAAACTAAACAGTGAAGTATTCAGTGAAGTATTTGGACACAATTTTAAACTTTTACATATAGGCTATTAATTTTAGTCGGTCTTCACAATACCATTTCTTATCTTGTTTAACACAGTCGTTGAAGTACTGGATACAGACTCAAACAGGACCCTGCCAGAGGCTGTTTGGACAAATCGCTTCATCTCCTTCAGGTTCCGCGTTTCTTTTTCCCTTCACAGAAGGCATATAACCCTTCCAGGAGTGAAGTCTCTGTGTGTTCATACATCTGTTATAATTGGTCCCGATACTTCATGGGTGCTCTGTTGGCTAGTATGACACATACTAAATAATTTGTGTCAAATAGGTGTCAAATATCTGCTGCATTTCCCAGTGTGACTACAGAAGATAACTTTGATATCAATGATATCACTCAGTACTAAGTAGGAACGGTAGCTGGCATTGTAATATCAAACATTGGATGCAACACAAGTGAAAAAACACTTGGTTGTTGTAATCACAAAACTAGCTAAATACTATAAATATTTCGAAGCAATAATTTTGACATATTATAAACTGGGAAAGTTTATCTCCGCTGTTAAAAATCTTTACTTGCTTGTACTGCAACATCAGTTGCTGGCTTTAAAACAACAGGCTTTTTCCCTTTTGGTGATAATTAAAAACAAACATTTTTTTGTCAGCTGTCACCCCAATGGGGACAATCAAAATACAAAACATTTGTACACCCAATCAGCTTTGTACCTGTAGCCAAGGCACTCTGTAAAACCCAAACATGTTTTTCTTTTGTCTAGAATTTGTTCTGGGCCCACATCCCTAACCCACTACTAAATTATTGCCATACACTATTGAACCAGCGTTCCCCTTGTGCCACACCAGAAAACAAAACAAGAAATAAGCGCATTTGTCAAAATAGCAGTAACCACTTCCACAGACAGTTTATCTTAAATCAAAGATACCTAAAATCCTCATTCCTTTGCCATTTCAAGGCTATGGAACTGCTGGATAGGCCTGAGACCTGTACTGGTCACAGTGCAGAGTACAAGCAGAATCAAGGGGAATTAAGTGCTCCTCTGGTGACTAACATGGTGAATGTGCATTAGGTGGTGTGACTAAAGGCTAACCGCAGAGAAAACAAGAACTAAGAGAGGATCAGAGAAACAAGAACAAGCAGAGGAGCCCTAGTAACCTGATTGGTGAAAATAGAACACATCACTTTGACTCCTCCCCTGACTATCAGAGGAGAACATTTGCCCCTAGTGTGAAAAACCCACAGAGAAATAAATTAAAAACTCTCACCAGAATGCCAGGCAAGGGGTACAGGACTTACTATGAGGAACAAAGACAAGAAAACTATGCAACTGTAAAAAAATGTATTATGGTATGTATTAAGGTGAAGGGCTAAAGGTGAAGACAGAGCAAAAGGTAAAGGAGGATTGGGAAGGAACAAGTTGAGAAAATAGAGGGAAAAGAAGACAAACAGGGCAATCAGAAACAGACAGACTGCTAGTCACCTAGTTGAACCCTGATCACTGCAGACTGTGTTGATCCGTGCAACCAGCTGTGTGCATATCATGTATTTTGTGTGTGCGTTGCATGCATGCACATGTGCACCTATTTGAATATGCGTACTAACTAGACCTGGGGAGAGGGAACCACAGGGGCCTCATACCTATTGGGCTGGAAAAGGAGAAACGTTCTTGGCACCAGGAGGGCACCTGGATTCTGCCACCTTCTGTGACACTATACTGAATTGTCATGGCTCCAAAGTCTTTTCTGTAGTTGACAATTGACAACTTTCACTGAAATGGTGCAGACACGCACTTTGAATCATTTTCTGTACATAAGAACTCATTTGCATTTGATTCCAGGAACATTCCATAGGTCCCACCACATGCATACCAACCATTAGAAAACTGTCTTCGGGGTAGAGGTTCATCTGGCGTGAACTTGAAATGGAACTTCAGACTAGGATTAAGTCCACATATGCTTTTACCTCATATCCTATTACATGTTAAGTTGTCTGAGATCAAAAACTTAAAATGTACAGAATAAGACAATGTGAGGTTTGAATTTTTTGATGCTTTAATGAAGAAAATTTGTGAGAATAAATGCTAACACCATAATAAGGGAGTGCCTCAGCTCTCTTGACGCTGTTTCCATTCCACATTCTGAGCCAGGTTTTGCAAGTTTCACGCACTTTGGTGCACTGCTGCCAAGCTGTATGTGCAAAGATACATTTTTCATGTATACACAGATTATTTTCATGCATTTATTACATGCTCACAAATGTATATGTGCAGTTATGTAGGACCAATTTAGGACAAAAGTCAGACTGACAGTGAGCTCCTCCAAAAACCACAAAAACAAACCAAAGAAAAAACTCTGCCTAGTACATGGCCCAACCCCCACCTCTCCAACGTGCTATAGAGAAATCGGCTCTCTGAATCTAGTATGGTTACAGGCTACCGCCCTCCTATGAACTGCTGATATTTTCCTTCCCTCAGATGATTCTCATTATAACTGGAGCTGAGTGCTGAGTTAAAAAGTCAGTGTATGAATCATATCATCAACTCAGTTGTCTGGAATCTTGCTTTTCCAAGCATTTCCTCACTGCTACAGCGTAAAACATGTTGTAGATGCACCAAATGTCCTTTTACTCTTTTTAACCCTACAATTGCCTGTGAGCAGATTCTTATTTACTGTTATCCACCTTCCTAACCACTGACGATCTGTGCCTTCAGTGTCTGCCTTGCAGAAGTCACAAAGAATTATAAATACCAAACTTGATTTTATTGTCCAAGTGTGATCTCTTTACCCAGCTTCTGGGATAAGGTCTCAGCTCTAAGTGTCTGTGTTCTGCCCAAGAAGACAGAAAGAAGACACTGAATTTAAGCCTAATTTAAACCATGCAATTGCTCCATCTTTCCACAAATGAAGGCGGCCCCACAGCGCTGTATCTTTTCCCAGTGCTATTCCCTGTGGGATCTCCTCCCACATTGGAGCAGCAGGAGGGTTGGTACCAGCTGTTAACTCTACCAGAGGAACGATGTACGCACAAGAGTGGCTCTGAGCACTAGTCCTCAGACAGGCTTCTGCTGCCTTACTTACAGATGTATGCAGAGGACAGGAAAAAAGAAACCACCAAACCACACACCCAGAAAAACACACTCAGCTACTAAGACTTACTATTTATGTGACACCCTCCTCCTTTCTGCTGCTTCTTTGAACTACACTGCTGGCCTATAATGGCTATAGTACAGTCCCGTGTGTTGTACATTCTGCTTCTACTATCTAAACACTGCATCGACATTTTCTACCTACCATCACTCTAAACAGTGTTGTACTAGCTTTTTCTATGTCCATATCTAAGTCCTAATCTAAGTCCATCTGTCAGCCTGCGTGCCTGAAGATTATACTTTTATTTTTTAGTAAAAGGAATATTTTTGACTGATTCTCTTCAGTGGAATGCATTTTTCCAGTTACACAATCCAAATTATATCTTGCAATCTTTCCCTTGAAGCCAGTAGTATTCCCAAGGTACAGGATTAGAGTAACTTTTATAATTTCAGGGTGGGCAATACAGAAATGGTTTCACCTTAATCTTATAAAAATCTGTAATTCTGTTTTCAGAGTAGTGGTCCCCCTTTTTCGTTACTACCTTGTATCACCACTGGTAATCAACTTGAACATTCAGAGACTGAGTTTCCGTCTGTAGCAACTATTTTAAGAACCGGTATATTTGAATTCATATATTTGGGAATTAACACTAACCCCAGTTAGTGTTAAGTTATGGGATATTATATGAATATTTTGTGATCACACAGAAGTACTATGTATTTATCAAAAAATGATTTAAAAATCACAATTTCAACAGGATATATGATTTTAGCAGTGACACTAAATATTTTCTTAAACTAAGAGGATTTGTTAAATAGATAAATCATTCATGGACAGATAAAAAAGATTAAAAGCTTGGCAGGAAAACGCATCAGTCTCACGTGCTTTCATTTTCCACTGAATTGTGATTGAGAAGCAAAACAGAGCGTACAACTTGGGCTGCTTTTGATCACCATCTAGTGCATGAATTGAGGAACTGCAGAAATTTAAGGAGTGACTTCCTAATTTAAAGTAGTAGGAGGATTAAAATTTCTTTTAATCATTTTTAGAGGGCCTCAGATAGTCTTAGTGAACTTGAAAAAGCGGGAATTTCCAGATGCCCCTAGCTGCCTGATGAAAGCCAGATGTTTCTTGATAACACTGTTTTCTAGAAGTCTGTGACTGTGATAGACTAACAATGTGAAGAAAGAAAGACCTGCAGAGTGAAGTATCATCTTTTTGAGGCCAAATTACTTGTTGAGAAAAAGCAACATCGTTTCAGGCAAGGAGGCTTTTCATCAAGTCTCTGTGCCTTTTCCAGGTGTCTAAATGTTACATTCATTTCATTGTTGTCTAATTTTCTTTGTCAAGATTGCCAGAAATACTATTTACAAGATTTTTTACTTACAAAAAGAGAATTGAGTGCATTGTTATAACTAAACCCCACATTCTGATTGTGCTTCCACATTCATCCATGCAATCGGGACTTCAAATCAGTAGGATGACTAGACAAAGAAATACCACCAATACCATTGGGGATGAAAGTCCCTGGCAGCTTTGGGTTTTCATCATTGCAGATGACTCAAATAACTTGCACAATGATTGGACAGCACTGGCCAAGCAAGGCCAGATCGTGGCTAGCAGCCTTGCCTTTCAGAAAGGACACTGTAACTCAACACACAGAAACTCAGTATCTTCACACTAAGGAACATAATACAACAAAACAGAAAACACTTATTTACTGTCATACCTACAGTATTATTATTTAATACTGAAATTTTTCATCAAAGATTAGTAGGAGGAATTTCAGAGGACACTTGAAAGAAGCCTTTCCCTGTAGACAGCAGAAGAGCCGCCTTTTTAACTGGAAAAATACTACTTCCCACCACCACCACCACCCCCCTCATTTTCTTGTGAGGCCAGCTCAAGGAGCAGGCAAAGATACTTTAATACTGTGACTTACCAGTAGCCTATAGTCACTGTTATACAGTATTTCCCCATGTTAAAATACACATAGAGCAACTAATCAGAAGGGATGTGTTTAGATACTGCTTAGCATCTGAAATTCAGACAATCAGCTGAATTAACACTCATGAAAAAAACAAGCAAAAGAACAAACAACACTCAACTGTTCTTAAAAATGTATACTAACTCCTCAGACTTTACTGGGTTCAGACACAATATAGGATACTCAAATACTTAGAAAGAAGACAACTGTAAAATCTTTATCACTGAGAGGTCAGTATGAAACAGTTTGAAATTATTCAAAATACCTTTTTAAAAGTAACTTTCTAGCCCAAACCTTGTAAGTAATACTGAATTTTATACAAAGCAAGGAAAGCAAGAAAAAGGTAGTGCTGCCTGGAAAGTAAGAGATAATTCATGCTTGTTATAGTTTATTTTTTAACAGATCATGCCTTCAACACAGAGCTTGCAGTATTACTGAGAAAATTATGTTGATTTAAGAAGATATTTCCTCCCCTCAAACATACGTTCTTACTCTGACTGCACCAAACAGACATTAGCAGCCTGTGCACTAATTAGCAGTTCCAACATATTACTGTTGTTCGGGTGCCCCCCAATGGTCACGTGGCCTTACTACTAGATTCGGCTTTAAAACCTCTCTTGGCCAAGCTGTGCTCCAGCCAAATGCACGTGTAGCTCTTCATCCGGCGGGTCCAGAGCTCTGAGCCCTGGCATAGCTACTGGCACTGCAGATTTCCCATATGTGGTATCCCGAGGTAGCCACGCAGGGCAAATCTTACAGCCAGTTACTAACCTCCATCCCTAACTACTTCCCACAGAGTGCTTTGTCAGCTTGGGCAGTGAGCCCTCCGGGTCAACACAACTACCTCATAGCTACTGTTGGTTGTGAAAATTAACCTGATTCACAAGCACAGATGCTACATCCAGGGTCTCTGTAGAAAACTGCAATATATTAATCGAACTGAGGCATCATTCAAGCAGCTAAGACACATGGATACCCAGCACTGGCTGTGCCTTCTCTCTCTTCCCTAGTTGTAGCATCATGTTACCACAAGCACCAACCAAGCATGTCCAGATAAGTCCCTATCTCATACAACAATCAGTTTTGCATTGCAATGTATCCTGTCCCAGCTCACTAGCAAAGGTGGTGCTGACCCTGTATGATGCATGTTCATTTCCAACCATATCGTGGCACAGAGAAATTAATCATTGGTCTATAAATTAGCACTTCCCTCCATGAACTGATTACAACCTGACTATATTCACTGCAGCCAAAGGATTGGCATGCCAATCACAAAGGGTATTTCAAAAGACTTTATTTCCAAAAAACTTCAGGTGGAAAAGATAGATGAAAGCTTAAAGCTCTTTAAGAAGAGATGAGATGGCCAAAAGCTGCAATCCTTCAAGCAAGAATGAAGACAGCCTTATCTAAAAGCCCATCCTGGTTTATTGGCAAAACAAATATAGCAAAGCAGTATTTAACAATTTGAAAGGGGGAAGTGGATCAGATAGCAATCAATGCGAATGGAGAAAATTTATCAGAAAAAATCCTTGATTGACAGGATTAAGGAAAGAATAAATACTTTAGTATGTACATTAGGGACAAGTGAAGCCCTATTCCATGGTTAATCATTAAAAATGCAGGCAAGCAGAAGCGTTCAATAATAAGCTTTCAGCTTCTGAAGGGAGGGATTCCTACTACAAATACAATGAACTTTTCAAGCCACTAGCAGGTATTGGGATGTTAAAGATCTACTGAGGACAAATTTTCAGATCTGCAGGCCTGGATGCCTTGTACCTAAGATTAAAAAAGGCTCACTGAATCTTTAGATAATTTTGGTGATACCACAGAAATTTCAGGAAACAAGCACCAGTATTAGAAGTGGTAAGGTATAGACCTAGTGAAATAACAATGCTTAAGCCAATGCAAACAAAAACTTAAAAAAAAGGAACTCTCATAGCAGGTTTATTTTGTAATGAATTAAAGTGTAAGAATGTTTAGCCATTTTAAAATTGATAGAAATAGATTTAAAATTTAGTCTTGTGTTTAGTTACATTTATATCTTTGCCAAACACCATTTTTTGTGGTCAGCCTGCCTTCATTATTTTGCTGATATTACAAGTTTTCTTGATGATTTACTTGCACTTAGAACACAAAAAAGAAAGCCTTACACAAGCCATTTAGAAGAAAAATAGCAGGAGCAATTCACACAGCAACTGCACAAAAAATAGGACTACGCAATGGCAACACAGTGAAACTAAGCAAAATTTTAATAACTAGTGTATCTCCACATGTAGTAAAAAAGCCTTTTTACAAAGCCTCATAAGCTTGAGCTCCCAAATAAATGATCTTTTCTCTTCTGCTGTATGAGATCCATGATTGTAGAAAGAGGTACACATGCATTAAGGATGCAATTTTACCTCCACATGCTGTAGTGGAAACTCAGGTGCTGGAAAACAATAAATAGTTCAAACATTCCCTCTCCCTTTTTTTTCCCTAAACAATAATGAAAAAACTGGAAGGATGCTGATGAGAGCCACAGAAAAGATTCAATATCTAATGAAGACTTAAAGATGTGTATCTATTTATAAGCAAAAAAAATGAGAAGTGACTTGATGATAGCTTATAAGTATGTGAAATGGGAAACATAAAGAAGGCTATTTTAATGTGGAAACAGTGTTATTTCCCCCTTCTCAATCAATTTCCTTTCATACAGGAATGTTAATTAGCCATTGAAAGAAGGTGCCAAAGGCAAATGGTAGTTTCACCATTCCTTGATATTTTCCAGGCAAAGATGGATACCTTTCTAGAATATGTGTTTATACAAAAGTCACAGGCCTACCCAGAGAAATACAGAGGTGGCCTTCTGTCCTTAAGTTCTTTTTTGATCATAGACTTGAGTTTCATGGCTAGATACAAATCAGGTTCAAACATGTAAGTTAGTTTATTTGTTTAATTTCATAAGCCACATACAGCAACCTGAAGCTTGTTAAACAATGGTTAATACATTGCTGTCCGGCAGGCACAGTTCAGTTTACAGTGTACTTTCAAAGGAAAAAGGTAAAGCTGGCTGATGCCTTCCTAAAGATCTCTGGACTGACTGCAGCTGGCTCATCTGGTCTGCCCAAAAGA
>NW_010421433.1:0-1981 GCF_000710305.1 Buceros rhinoceros silvestris | reverse complement strand
GGGAAAGAGGAGAGCAACTGCATCTCCTGTCCAGTCACATCTCTCCCAGAACACCTGGTCTGTTCAGAGAGTAAGAGCACAAACACTGGATTGGTAGGAAGTGAACGCAAACACTGAATTGTCTGCTGCCGCACACTCCTATTCCAGTGCATGCACACACACACTCCACACCACACCGCCCCCCCCAAAAATGCATCTTATGGACTACCAAGAACAAAGTAAGGACACTTCCATGCACAACCACTTTTCCACAAAATCTACATAAGCTGTCCAACATAAAGCATAAAGCTATAAATGTTTTGTTCATACCCTAAAACAAACACTGAAGAATTCTTTGATCAATTATTTATAACCCAGGTATGCTTGTCATTCTTTTCTAGAAATGTTGCATCTGCCCAAGTGCCCGTGTCCTTTGCAACTCCACCTGACGTGGGAGTTCTCCACTTACGCATGATATAATAAATACAATGAAGTATTTCCCCAGATAGGTTAAGCCAGTGCTGAAACTGCCATCCATGTTTCAGACTACAGAGGAAGTTTGCCTTTCCTGTGAGGTAAAATAAAGGCTCATACTTAAGCAGCTACTGTTTTCTAGCTGATAAGGCGGAAAGATATCTTATCTCATTTTCCATCAAATACACAGTAACTCTTGCTGTAGAATTCCATTAATTAAGGGTGAAACTCAAAGACTTTATTTTCTTCTGTCAAGTTCCCTATAAAATGATCCCCCCAAAAATCCCTGTGCTACTTATCTTGTAATCGCTACTATTGCACTACAGCAAATTCATTGTTATTATTTACTAGACATGACAAAACCAACAGAATGCTAGAAAACACTTGATTACTTCAGAAACCACAGCAGATACCAGCTGGTAGGGCAGAATGGTTACGATGCCATGGAGGAAGCTTTACTGTGTAGTGTAGAAAGGGTTCATTTAAAAAGCCACTACAAACAGACTACACTGTTTATTCACTCACTGTTTATTCATGAGTTGTCATATAGCCCATTTGCAATTTCTGTTATTCAAGATACAGGAGATACTTAAACCACTCAGAGAATCTCCTGTTACCACATCCTTGCAGCAGGAGACACTGAACTTAAAGAGACACAAACCAGCAAAGTGCTGGCTTCCATTCCACACTGCAGTTTTGCTGTGTAGAAAAGCAAAAAAAAAAATCATGCATTGACAATTAAACAACTACTGAAAATCATTTTTGTTTGGCCACATTCATTGTTTCACTCTCGATGAGATTCATCCTGCACAAAGGACAAATGGAAGAGGCACGTGTTACTTTTGTCCTACACCTATAATTCAGCAATGAAATAGCAATTATTAGCAAGGTTAGGGAATAGAAGTCACCATCATGTATTTCTGGGCAGCCTCCTCATCAATCCCTAGTGCACCCTAAAATGTTCATTGCAAGTGCGAACCTGAAAATCATCTGTATTTTCTCATTTGCATTCCTCAGTCATAAACCCCATTTACTTCAAACTCATGCTGTGTAACAGAAAAGACAAAACTTCTGATCCTCCAACCTGCACACCAATATCCTCAACAGGGATGGGAAGCCACAGCTTGGACAGCTACAAGGGTGGCGGCTCTAGGAGCAGCTTACGGGCACAAGATGAAACAACCACCATGAGAGGGGACTGATCCGGGCTATACAGCTGCCTTGCTAGCTCTAATTCCGCAGGCTCTGGATCAGATGGCATGCCCTGCACCAGCCCAGTTCTGCCACAACCACACAATGCAGACCTGGCACAGGAGCCCTCTATCACAACTCAAGAAAGGCCCAAGGGTCTCAGTTGGGCCCAGTTTCCTACAGTTTCATTGCAAGTATTTCTTCTGTCAGTAGGACATTGCAAAAGTCAGCCTTTCTTTCACCACCTTCACGTAGGAATAGAATTTATTCCCTGTGCAAACCATGGAGCACCGAGTCCACAAAACCCTTTGTCCTGGTTTGAGCTAAATCTTCCTTG
>NW_010421432.1:22757-24182 GCF_000710305.1 Buceros rhinoceros silvestris | reverse complement strand
TGGTGTGGTCCTTCAGTCGCCTTAGGTTGAAAAATCTGCTTAGTGAGCGCAAAATGACAAAGCCTCAACTTCCCAACGTTAGCTCTGAAATTTGGCCATGCGAAGTTCACCCTACAATCTAAAACTGCAGTAATAAGAATAAAGAAAATCTCTCAAGGCTTCCCAGGTCACAAGCCACCTTGCAGATGAGAACATGCTAGGCCTATAGTTTGTGGCAAGAGCACAACAGTAACCAAGAGAACAGCAGAAATGCTTACTGCACATTCCTCATGTTAGAGTATACAGAACACGGGGACCAGCCTACCCTTTCCTCCAGATAAAGTCCCGTCACCTATATTAGCACAAGACATCGTTAAGAGTGAAGCTTATCTCAGCTAATTAACATTAGCTCTTGCATTTATCACGCGCAGTTTTAGTCAGCAGTGCATGGTTAGGGGTTCAAATTGGAGAGCAAAGATTCCCCAAGTTGTACCACAACAGTCAACAGAAGTCTTACTTAACCTGTGGAAAACTGCACCGCGTAGAAATACTTGTACGAGGGTGGGCCCCTACAAGTACAATGACCTTCCACCAGCACTCTTCTGCTGCGCTGTATGGGATCTGACAGCACCTACGCGTACATGCTATTCCCCTTCACTTTGATTAGATCTAAACACGTCGTTAAGAAATCCACATTCATGGAGTAGCATTGACATCAATACCAGATGCCTTCTTTATCAGGAAGAGTCAAACAACTCTTTCATATTAACCAGTGTTGAACTCTAGCAACTCCAGCACAACCTGAATGCATTTCTAAACTTTGAAATAGGTTCTGCTGAATTTCTGCGCATCTCTGTTATTAGTGCTTTCCAGTCAGTTAAATGCTCACTTGTACAAAACCTTCTGATTTACATTCATCGTTTCTTTCAGGTTCATGGCTGCTTTAGCTCCCTGACAGCATCAGAATGACCTATTCTTTACTCATTTGTTCTTCCCTTAAAAAAATTTCTAAGGTCACAAAAGCTCATTTCTAAGAGGTGTCTTCTTTTGCTAAGCCCCATAACACGTCAGTCATCCAGATGCATGATGATCTTCAGCCACCTGATTCATCACGGACTGTCTCGGCACACAGTTTTCCTCTGTGCATACCCACAGGCTTAATACAAAGCTTACTGAAGCCAAAGGGCTTTAGGGAGCTTTTTCCTTCCCAGCATCCTGTAGATGACCTGTATTTCCTAACTTGCAGTTCTTGATACCAAAAAAATTACATTCAAATACATATGTTTCTGTCTATTCTGGTAACCAGTCATTGTCAAACACAAACTAATTCTTCCCTTTTGAAAACATAGGTGCTATCTGGGGCGACCATAAAACTAATTCTTCTCATTTTTTAAAAATACTGATGTTACTGTTGTTTGTTTAATAAGCTCCTGAGTCATCAACAAG
>NW_010421432.1:0-22649 GCF_000710305.1 Buceros rhinoceros silvestris | reverse complement strand
TCAGCAGGAGGGCTACAAAATCCGCCCACCTAAGATTTACCACAGGCACGTGTGCTAAAAAGACATTTTAAATTTGGGACTCAGTTCTTCTTACTATGGGTTCTATAGCTTATTCAGTCACTGTGAGGGCGCGGACATAGAGAACAAAATACCAAACCTCAGTTTCTTGTGTTCAAACCATCGCGCCTTACAGTGACTTTCTCTATCGACAGCTAATTATTTCCTATTACCAAATCTCATTTTGGGGTTTTTTGCAAGAATCCATATTTTATTGTGGGCTAAGCTACATCTAAGCTACTTAGGTATTTTTTGGCATATGTTTTTTCAAACTTATCAAAAACATCTGTATACTCACAGTATGTTTTGTGGAGTAAACGTTAGCAATGTATTGTAAGATGGGGTACAGGCAAAAGAGGTTAACTAGGAGACACAGGCACCTTCTGGGGGAATCATACTGTTGCCATGGTAATGCACAGCTGTACTTAGTTCCTCCTTTCAGATAAAAATCACACGAACTTTGAAACAAAAGAAGTAAGGGGCTGGAGTACTGCAAGCCTCTTAGATTACTGCACCTTTGTACTTTCTGCCCTGAGGGAGGATTGGGAGAGATGCCCCTTGGTTACAAACAATTATAGAAGTTGATCAGATGCTAAAGCAGAAGTGGAGATGATTTGTTCTTATTCCATCCATGACACCTGTTGCTCATTTTACTGTTATTGTTTTCCCTGGTACTATTCTGCTGCATTGCAATTAAATTAAAAGGCCCAACTGGCAGACAAAATTTAACGAGTTACTGCACTGATATACCCCATTCTGGGAATTGAAACAGGCTGACTTCCTCAGCACACAACAAGGTTTTGTTAGAACAACATCCACACTTCCTTCTGGAATGAGAATTTGCATATCAAATACTGATTAGTTTGGAGTGGTGAGAAGTGTTTGCGAAAGGTCATATCCATTAAAGAAAATAATTATAACATACTTAGAAGTAATTCTAAAATATTTTTACAAAGTTTACTACCATATGCTGTTGATGAAGTCAGCACGCACGGTCCTTTATTATGGCATTGGCAAAATTACAACGTTGTCAACCATTTTACTAAGTTAAATTTTCGCAAGTAGGTGGGAAAACACCCTGGTCTGCCTCCCCTGATGCTTTACCAGGACACACAAGCTCCTATCCAGTGTGCAAACATTTTAAACTAATGAGGTCACATGCTTTTATGTGTCATTAACAGAATCATCCTCCTTTCCTTGCACTAAAGACGAAACCAGCAGACACCTAACTGTCAGCCTGAACTCCCTCCTGCTCGCTGCTGGCACTGACTCTTTCTAGCTGTTACCGCTGGAAGTCTCCACGTAAAACCCTCAATGCTGTCAGCCTTATTTTAGGCTTTATGTCAGACTTTGTAACGGCAAGTTCCAACTTTCAGATTCTGAAACCTAGAGGTGCACCAAGGATAAGATCTTTTCTACGTGCAGGTTCAAACTACAGTTTGCCAACACCCTACGGGAAGGTTGTGTCAATTGACAACTAGAAAGAAGCAGTTAGCCAGTGGCACTGGCCAGAGGCAGGCTAACTTTCTCCAGATCAGGTGTTGGCCCTAACTGCGAGCAGTCACAACTACCATGAGCACAGATGGGTTTCTGGTCGCTGCCATTATTACAAATTCCCGTTTCTCTTTTTCCTGAAGCCCTGACAGGTTACTGAGGGCAGGGGGCAAGGGATTGCGGGAGCCTTTCTGAGGGCAGCAAACAGCCAGCGCAGAGCGTCACCCAGAGCAGTGAATCATTCTTTCTTGGTTATGCCCTGTACACAGCCAGCCACCCCTCCACCTGTAAGGCACGGCTGGGGCCCTTCGAGGAAGCCCACGTTAACTGTGCGACATTTCCTGAGGAGACCACGAGATGAGCTGGGCCAGTGGTCAGGGGAACTCCACAGAACCAGGACTGGCCAGGCCCGAGCTTACCGCCCCTCACCACCCAGCAGCGGGTGCCGCAGAGCTACGCTGGTGCTGGTACCTCTGTGCTCTTCCTCTGCACACCCTACACTGCAGAGGCTAGAAGCATTTTGCTCCACACGTTTATTCCTCATGGCTTGTGAGGCTTTAGAGATCCCCCCACTCTCCTCTGCTGTCAGAGACAGCACAACTTGTCAGAGCAAGAGAGAAACACCCCGTTTTTCACCCAGTGGTGAACTGCCCACTCAAGGACTGGTAAAGGGAGGTAGAGAAAGCACCTTTGGTTCTAAATGACAACATCGGTGTAAGAACAATGCCTCAGAACATTCTCTGCTTCTGAGGCAGCCCATACAGCAGTACCTTCCTGCTGGAATGGTTTCAAACCGTCTTTGCCCGTTCTGCCTTAGCCCTGTTTTCTCAAGGTAGCACAGGCCTCTCGGGTGTTTTCAGGTCCAGGAGAGTAACAGGTCAGTCCAGCGACCTCCTCCAGCACCACTGGACCAGCGTCTAACTGCAGCAACAGATCAGAGATTTCGGCACTAGCAAGTGGAACTTTCCACAAGACTATTCTGGTAAAATAATCTCATTCCACACTATAGCTAGAGGACCTCAAAAGCTCACGAACCCATGAAATTATTTTATTCAACACTTTACCAGCCCTTCTGTAGGCCCATACATCTTCCAGCATAGCAACCGTTTGAATCGATATGATGCCTACCGGAGCGCCAGAAACAGCTTAACAATCAGTGAGATAAAACTCTCATTTTGCTGCAACATCTTGACTTTTCAGTCAGCTGTAAGCTCATCCTTTCCTTTTCTTGTTTCATTTCTTTTCCTTCTATCCTAGGCCTTCCTCTGATATGCCACTCATTTATGGTCCAGAACAGGCAGGAGTCGCTATAATAGATGAACTTGATCATCTGCTCTTCCCTCCTTGCTAACTGCTTACATCCTTTTTCTAACTCTCTCCCCAGCTTTCTAAAACTTCCCTTTATAACTAACATTTGAAAGGTCACCAGATCCCTAGCCCAGGCCTTTCTACCAACTTCATCAAGAGCCTCTACCTCTAAAAAAGGAGGGGGGGGGAGGGGCAGGGAGGGTGTAAGAAAGAAAGAGAAAGGTCTTCAACACCAAATGCTTAGTAATGAGAGATGACGGAGACCCCTGTTCTTTGCCACATCCTCTGCCTTTCTTAGGCTCGCTGAGTGCTGCTGCAAGGTATGCAGTTCGGAGGAGCATATTGCCATGGCAATGTTCACAAATGCCCATTCCTGAGTCACACTACCACAGGGAGTTTCCAGCTTGCTGGGAATGACTGAAGTGTTTATCTCCCAGTTGCAAATTACATCCCAGTTATGCAGGGATTCTGAAAGCATCCCCTCTTCTCGTGATTTTTCTCTCTTAAGCTGCACAGCTCCTGCCCCATAGAAACTATTGTCTATTCTTTTTTCTTTTCTACTCGCTTCTCTAAACAGAGCTGATGGATATTTGAAGCTTCAAATGCAGATTGGTAGATTAAACCCAACCTCTTTCCCCAGGTACCTTTTGATGCTACCAGGTATCCAACCAAGGATCAGAATTTTTCAGAAAAGTTCCCTGCTCTTCAGTTCCGACATGGACATTTACAATTAGACCTTCATGAGATCTTCATCACCCATTTGCCACGTACACATTAGCAGTGAGGCAGCAGTGCGCAGCTCCAGCTATGCCATCATCCCTTCCACCCAAACTGATCTTTTTGTGAGGGCATACGTTACAAGGGACCATCTGGGAGTTACTTGGGCTTCCACACAGTAAGCTTCTGCAAAACTAAGGCACGATTTTTGTATTTCCTCCATTAATAAACTGATGATTTCCTAGTCTTCTGCATGATCCAAGCTCAGTGGGCACTAAATATTAAATTTTAGTCTTGTCATATGGATCTTTCCAAGAGAATCTGCCTTCATTTTGAAGTCTATGAAATCCACAGTTACTAACAGCTGTTCCATGTTATATATGTGACATTCTGAACACCTTTCCTTACTTTAATCCTGTCTGCTAAGTGTTTTGACCAGCAAATGCAGCAGAGGTCAGTACAGTATCTTACTATTAGCCTTTGGCAAATATTTTGCCTTTATCAGTATGTTTTCTTGAACAATTGGGGTTTAACTGAAGTGTAGAGTCTCTTCATTTTGTAAGAGTGACAATTGGCAAATGATCTTTAATATAATGAAGCAAGAATAACAATATATAGTCTAATCCTTTGCAGATAGTAAAGAGTTTCAGTACAAATTTGCAACTTAACCCTGGCTGTCACGAGAGAAGCAGCACCACACTGAGTTGCTAAGCAGAGTCTATTCAGTCGGCCCCTTGGACGAGCGCTGGTAAGTGACGTTGCTGATCAATGAGTTCTCTAAGCAACAAAAAGTGGCAATTCAAAGTACAGTGGTCACCTTCGCAAGAACGTTGTGTAAATCCCGCATCTCAGTTTATCTCTGCACACTTCTACTTGGCTTCTCTACGTGCTATCAAAGCAGTTACAACTGGAAGCACCATTGTCATGAGGAAAGGCAGACCGGCACGTTATTGATCCACCCATGCCTTTGTCCTGCCTCTTCACTGCCAACCTGTCCTCTTCTCTTAGAATGCTGTGGGTGATAAAATGCTTGTTCACTTAATTACTTTCATTAATGAGGAACCTCGAGTTTCAAAACACGCCACAAAGAGAAGAGACTAATTAGGTATTGAGTTGTCTATCAGATTAAGTTCAGTTAATCCATTACTGTTCCCAATCAATTATTTCAGAGAGTACATCTTTTCTTCTCAATGTTACTATCCAATGAAAAAAGTTGTCTTTTAGCCCCATTAAAGTATAGTTGGCCATTTTGTGCTGATAGCTTTAGGATATGTAAAGCCAAAACATGTTTTCAAGCCAAATTAGAACAACAATGAGATTACAATGTTCTCAAGCAATTTGAATCTCCAGCTGATCACACGGGAAAAGCACGGGTATAAGGGAAAGTATAATTTCTTTTAAAATGTGATAATGTAGTATCTGTCTTAGGAAATTAGATAACATCTATTGATAAATTTTCTGCCCTCTGTAGCACCACATCAGCATCTGTTGGTATTAACCATAGTGCAAAAAAACGTGAAATCGTGATGTGCAGAATCCACTGCTAGGACAACAGTGTCTTCATTCTCCTCTCATACGGTGTTGCAGGTTATCTCTAACACATCTCACCCGCATAGCGTTTGAGACTTTCAGAAGTGAAGATACTCAGCTTCCTGCAAAAGAACTCATTCATTGCTACAAGCACAGCCTTGTAACAATGGATAAAATGCCTTCCATGAGAAGCACCAAAGTCCCCACCTAGCCTAAGCTCAGACATGTATTTCCTCTAATACCTGCCTGCTCACAAAAATTTCCACTACTTCAGAGAACAGTACCAGTTCCCTTGAAGGATAATTCACACTGAGGAACTGCTCTTGGCAGAAGTCACAGCCCTCCAGACCCATTCTTTAAGCACTGCCTGCTTTACATAGCCCTGTGCCCTTAGGCAGAAATCGTATGCCCTCAATTTCAGGTGACAAAATCAGCACTCTGACAGGCCTGCAGCCCTCCCAGCTTAAACATTGGGAATTTGAATAATTACATTTAAATAATTTAAATTAAATTTAAATAAGATCATGATGATTAGGAAGTCAGAAGTACCATACAGTGAGCTGGATCAACCTAAGAGAACCGGATCTAAGCAGCATGTGGAGGAGCCTCCTGTAACATCAGGCTAGGTGACTGCTCCCTGAAGGCGAGTGACTTGTAAGTAAAGATGCAGTTTTGCTCACTGCTGGCACTCAGTTGGTTTTTTTTGCCAAACAGGATCAGGGGAATTCTGATCTGACACTATGAAGAAAGGGATTAACGGCCATGCATACATTTAGGAGCTAGCTGCAAGTCTGTCACCTGCTGAAAACACCTATTAACATAAAAGGAAAAGGGGAAAATTAAGAACAAAAAGGGGGGAAGGGAAAAAGGGGAAAATGAAGAGCAAACAGGAGTGCAGTGCTGCGTGCTGATCTTGCTGTAGGACCATACCCAATTGTTTCCCATCACACGCAGCATCAGCCCTATTTACAGCACCTGTAACTAACTGTCACAGGACTGTGATACACAGTTCATAATCCTGTGCTTATGTGAAGGAAGTTTCTTCATTGAGATGCAAATAAATATTCTTTATTATGTTTGTTCTTTTACATCAGAGGAGAGGTTCACTGAACTACAGTAATAATATTATGCATTATCAAAATCTTAAATGGAAAAAATAATCCCCTTTAAGACAAACAGATCTATCTTTCCTGTCCAATAGTCTCCGCAAACTCAGAAAGAGTAAGTCCCTTCGTACAAGAGCAGGGACCTAAATCACAATGGAAAGAGTTAACAAGAAAAAACTTTGTTATCTCGTTTGACTGCACAACAGTTTAAATTACAGAAAACACCACAAAGCATCCATGAGGAAGACTCTAAAGCACTTGGGATGGCATCAGTATTTACACAGCACCAGTATCTGTTTTCTCTAGCAAACCCAGGGCTCTGACCGGAACGTGCTTCCCCCAGTCTCCGTGCACATGCCTGCGCACCGCGGTGCTGCGGGCCCATGCTTGCAGCCACAGCAGAGCCAGCTGCACTGGGTTAGCCACTAGTGACACAGAGCTACTTATCTCCAGCTCCCTTGCTCTGCTGGATTTAAAGGCCAACACATGACAAGCTACCAACTTGGGCACCAACTCTCCCCAGGCACTTATCTGCACTGCGCCCTACAGCAGATCCTTCTACCCGTCCTGTTTCATGGTCATAGAGCACTAGGTAATGCACCTTTTTGAGCTGTCCACAACGGTGATCCATTCGAATAATTTTGCATGGTCCATAAAATATAGCAGAAATAACTTCTCATGAGCAAACATCTTAGAAACCTTCATGGGTATTTTTATGGAAACATTAATGGAAACAAAAAAATAAGGTTTTTCAGTAACTAAAACCATGTTAGAGACTATGCCTTTAAAAAGCTGCCTACAACAATATGAATAAAGCTCAGCAGAGTTAAAAAACAAAACCAAACCAACCCCAAACCAAAAAGCCCTCTAAGAATCTACTCATGATAAATTTAGGCAGCAAATCAAAACCTGCAAATGGAACACAAACGAATTTTATGTCTTGCGACCAAAGCTGCAGGGAACAGTTTACAAGAAATTCAAAGTCTGATGAATAAGCCCCTAAAGACTCACTTGGAAAAGCTTGAAAACTGACTGGCATTTTCCCATCAGGCACAGGATGAAAACCAAACCTGAAAGCTGCCAATACTTATCTCTCTGCACTTGAAGACTGTGGTTTTTATCTGTGGAGGAAACCAGCTGGGGAGGAGAGAGGCAGAAAGACTTTGTGAAACCAGAACAAACAGTTTACAGTTCCTTTTTTTTCCCCACGGAGATTTCCCTGCTGACATTAATTAAAATTTCTTTAAGGTTATGCACTTGGAGAGTTTGTTTTCTTCTCATTCTTACATAGCTTATGCACCACGTGACGGAGTCTGTTCTGCTCAGCGCATTAAATGCTGCAGGACAGAGAGAAAAGGCTTACAGGAAGATGCTCTTGCCAGGGGTCCAAGCACACACGGAGGAGCATAACTTGACAGCCAGCATGACAACAAGAAAGATCCAAATATCCTCGGTCATGAAATGGCTCAAGAACCCTGCACAGGCAGACACTTCTTGCCCAGCTCCTCATAGCGAGGGATGACACCTGAAGGAGCTGCTGCGCAGGGCACACAGGCCACAGCCTCAAGGGACCCAAGGCAGCAGCTTCCTCAGCTTGGGAACATGCTTCCAGGCAGGCTGCAACACATCCTGCTGGGAGGGGTTCAAACACCGCTCCTCCAGACATCCTCCCCACTCCTCTGCATGCTCACACAGGAGCGTGACAAGAACAGGGCTTGCATAAAAATCCAAACACCCCCAGTGCTCACCAAGCCAGCTCTTCTGCACAGCCCAACCCTGCAGGCTGTTCCACACCAGCCCCTCCCCACTGCCCTAATCTCCCCCACAACAACTGGTAGCCAGAGCAAGGTCTCCTACTCTAGGTTTCATGGGCTAAATCGCTTTGTTTACACTGCAGGATTGATAGTGATTGAAAAAAGGCGAACTTCACGCTGGGATGATAAGGCTCTCTGCGTACTTGGTGGGATTTCTGGTTAGAAGAACTGGATGCCTGTGTCTGCGTGCTAAACACCAGGAGCTTAGACTGGCAATGGGAAAACCTTACACAACACGAGTTGAGGGATGTTTGGAAAAACTATTAAAAAAACCCCAAACTTAAAAAAAATATCTTATGTTTCTTCAAGTTTTCCAAGTCTGCAGAACTTGGCAGAAAATGGCGTGAGAAAGTCAGTACTGCCCCTGCTGTGCATTCCCACCGGGCTCTGTCTGTATCTCCCGGCAGCACAGGGAGCTCTCGCAGGAGCCCGCAGACACTGACCTTACACAAAAGCTAGGGCAATGCAGCTTTTTCACAAGGTGGGAGGAAAAAGGATGTGTGACATGTCATAACCAGGTTTGCCATTTTAAATATTAAAAACAAGGCCAAAAGGTAAAAAAAGGAATTCTCATTTTTTTTATTAGTGGGGGGATTTCAGCAGCACTAACTGTAAGACTTGCCGGCACCTCAGTGATCCCCTGACGACGTGTCTTAAGCTGCTTTGAGAGCAGCAGCGGCAGCAGCGCCCAGATGAGACAATGGACAGCTGGTGATCAGAGTCATGCCAGCCCAGCGCAGAGCAGGCACCTCCTCTAACGTCAGGGCAGCGGCCAGTCCATTGCAGAGCCAAGCTGTCCACTCTGGGGACCTGGCTACAACTCTTTGAGCCAAAGCAGGAACTTCTGTAACCCAGGCAGAAGTAAGTGACTATTCCTTTGGCCTCTGTCCCCAAAGCCCTCATTTCCCTATGTCTCTCCTCAAAGCTCTTGTTGGTATTACTGTACTGAAGACAGAGATGCCCATGGCAGACAGCATTACATAAAAGTCCAGTCACCTGCGGTGTCAAACCACGGCACTCATGAAGAGCCACCTAAGACAATCCTACACGTGGATGGTGCTAAACGCCTCAAGTTCTTTATCTGAACAGGCTGTTACTGCTCCTCCCTATCACCAATTAGAGAAGCAGGCTGGGGCTTGTGGTGTAAATGTTTATAATTCTGACATGACATTGGATGATGGACATAAATGAAACTTCAATGCAAATGGTAAAGTTTTAAGTCAACACACTGGCATTTTCTGAAAATTTTATGCTTATTTTGACAAAAGATTCCATCACAATTCTGAAAATAATTTCCATTTTCAGACAAAAGACTAAATAACCTGATGGCATCTTCTGTCCGCTGAGGTTAATCGCATATATTTTGAGTCAGACTGAATAGAGAGAAACAACTTACATGGAAAAACTAGTTATGGATTCGTCCCTCCACAGACTGCCACTCGCACTACGTCATGGAAAGCTTCCCCAAACCATTACTATTTTCCCAAGTCCTCCAGTCAATGGCCATCCAATAATGATGGCTGGGTAACGGCACGCTACATTCACAGCACACTATATATATTAATTTTTCCTTACTAAAAAGAGATCCCTGAAATCCCTGTTCCTCAGCAGAGTAGAACCAAACACCAGAGGAATTCCACTAGCTGTTGTTTTTTTGATGCTTGTGAATCTGTGAGAGAATGACAGAAGAGAGAAATGGAGTGGAAAAGGGCAAAACACCATCACGCCAAATCTGAACTGGGAGTACAACCTGAGATTTTGAATACTGGGTAACAGTGATTTGGAGCCGGTGGCGGCAGGGGGAAAAAAAAACCAGCTATGATTTATTTGATTTCGAGGACTGCGTAGATTATCTGTGAATTAATTGCATAGGTTTATATTTTTCTCTTTAATTTATTTTCGCTGAGGCAGTAAAAAAAACCCCCCAGATTGTTACCAAATTAATTACGTCACAACCTAAGCTGGAAAACACCTCGCACTGTTAGGGATTAATCTCCGGTTCAAAAAATGACTGAACAAGTAGTTTTTTAAATGATGCCACCACCCACAATCTACTCATTGTGACATGCCACAAAGTCATAAAAGATTAATCTGAGTGTTAACCACTTAAGTGGGAAAAAATATCAAACATAAAGAGATAAAGATAAAGAGGAGTTAATATTTTTGACTGCTTACATGCAGTCAAAACAATTTCAGTGCTAACACCTTGTTTCTGTCTGTCAGCACAGAGTGCAGAACTTAGCCAAAATAACAGGCAAAAACCAAGCCAGCTTCTCACACAGATGAGTTCACAATCCGAACCACAGCAGAAACAGGGCAAAAGCTGGAGAGAGCGGGAAGAGGAGTGATACTGTGAAAATCCCATAAGGAAGGCTGGTTTGCCAGTTCCTAGGCATTTAGTGTAGAAAGTGCTTCAGCCATGGGATGCCATTCCAGAGGAAAGCCAGCCAGCATACATTTGTGAAAAGACAGCAGAAAAAAAGGTAAAAAAACAAATTCATTTTAAGAGTAAGTCAAAAGCAAATTCTTAACTTCCAGACGGTCAGCAATCTACACCGGTTTGCTTTAGTCTTAGTTTTTAAGAACTGCTTGACATGGGAGCAGAGTGAGCTCCTCAGTTTTAGGACTTTGGTAGGTCGGATTTAAGTTTTGGTTTCAGTGTAGCACTCTGCAGACCTGACCTATAATGACACTGACATGGTTCTGAAGCTTGAGGTTAAGTCCTGACTCTAACACGTTTGGCAGAGCACCACATGCTGGCAGGCCTTCTTCCTCTAGCCATAGGATTGGTTTCTCAGGGAAGATAAATCTGGTAAATTACATTCAGAGGTGCATAAATATCTCTTACCCAAGTACTGATTTGGTCACAGGGCTTTTTATTTATCTCTGTTTTTTAAACAGCTGCTATCAGTGGCAGTAAAGGAAAACCTCAGCACAATTTGTTCAAGGAATAGAGCTTTCAGATCTCCTCAATTCTTAAAACCTAAGAGCTTGTTGGAACAGAAGGAACATCCTGACATCAAAAGAAGAGGAAACATTAATCCACTAATTCCCTGCTTTGAAATACTAAACCAAAAGAAAGAGAAAGAAAAACCCCAAGGCAGCCCTCACATAGAGTCCCTAGTCTGTACTGGTGACCACAACCCCGTGCCGCCCTCACTGGTTAGCCGTCTTACACCTCCTTCCTCAGTTATGGAAACGGTGAGTTTCCTGTTTAGAAATAACGGTATGTTGTAAAATGTATGGGTTTGACTTCAGATACACCAGGTACATCATCAGCACTTGCCAGAAAAGATTACTCTATGATTACAAAATCACTTTCCCCAAAAGTGGTATTTTTTTTTAAATAGTAGTTTAAAATAACAACTTTGCTTAGTAGGAAAGAAGAACAGATGCTCCATGGAAAACCTGAGATTAAAAATTGGGATTTTCTAGCTCTCACCTGCATAAATACTTTTTCTTAGAGCATTAAAAGGTGAATATTTTGCAGCACAAGTGAACACAATGAAAGCATTCCGTTCAGCACTGCGTTAGTTATCCATACAGTTTGCTTACAAAAGGAGCTTCACAGGAACACTTTTCTCCCAGTACCACTCATTGCTACTTCAGAAATGAACCTTTTGATGAGTTTCTTTATGATACACCATATAATGTAGACATTCACTAGCAACACGTACAGAGCCACGAATCAGGAGCATGGAGATGCTGAACGCTTCTTTTTGGAAGTGGATTTGAACAGCTCTTAGAGCAGATCACAGAACCCTAAACCTGGGAAGTGACGCTGAAGTATTAAGCGGGAACTCAGTACCCCACAGGGCTGATCAGAAAACAAGAGAACACTTAAAGGAAGCAAGCGAGAACACTTCGGGGGCTCTTCTGATCCCTCCTCCTGCCCTTATTCTAGACACCTTTGTGCACAGTACACACCAACGAGTGCATTAAGGCAGTGTTAGCTATTCCTCCAGATTTCATGTCCATGGGCAATCTGCCGCGTGGCTTGCTCTAACAGCAGCAAATTGCACTACTGCTAGGTATTAACGGTCAGGTTTGGCTTGGAAATTGTTTTATTTATAGGTTACTGTAAAATGAGTTAGCCTGCTCCTTCGGTTCCTACGGCACATCTGAAAGTCAATTATAAGGAGAAACTGAACCTAGTGAAACAATAATTCAGCGTTGTTGAACAAGGACAGGCCGTCTGAGAAAAGGCATTTTCCAGCAACCTGTGATCCATTAACACAACAGGAACTGCAAAGCCCAGGCAGCATCTGTCACCACTGACAAACCATACATTTGTATCAGGAGATAATTCAAGAACGATGAGGACAAACCACAGTGAGTTCCTCAACTGTGTTCAGAAAAGGTCTGAGATTTGTGAAATACTGCACGTTCACCTAAGATCATCTTTTAACATAAATCACACTAATACCAGACTACCATTTCCTCCAACAGCCCACCAAAAATTTAATTTCTCTATATCGAGATTGCAATGATGCAAAATAGGCTGCTTCAGGATGGAAGTAGAAAAGGCGGATGTACTAAATGAAATATTCTAGAGATCTGAGGGCCTTGAGACCATAAGTATTTGTTTGGGATTCAAAAGACATGGACTAAGTGCCAAGCTTTTCTCTGCCTCTCTTCCCCATGCTACCTTCAGAAAGAATATAAATCCCTTTGCTGTTTAGACTATTGAACTTCTTTTATGAGGGATTGCCTCTTTCTGTTGTATTAAATCTCCCGAGTAGAGAAGAGAAATACTGAAATGCAGACAACTCTAGGTAGCCACATGACTAATTGTCAACGGTTTGGCTGAGGTAAACCAAGGTCTGGTGACGATAATACCTTTCCACTATCCCACCAGAGATAGGGGAAGGGAGAAAAGAATTCGTGAGACCTCTAATATGCTTTTTGGAAAACTGAAACAAACTTTAATAACACCACAAACACGGATATATTAAATAGAAAAGAAAACCAGTGAGGTATTGAGGGTTTTGTAGGAGGATGGAAAGCGTGAGGATTTCACCTGCGGTCGGTAGCAAAAGTGAAACATGAACTGCGGCAGCGATCAAAGATGGTGGCAGCCACGTGGTCTGCCACGTGAGCAGAACACAGAAACCTGGGAATTACAATATTCCCAGGGACCGCATGCAAAAGTAGAATCTGCACAAAGTCCTACCGGTCTTTATCGTGGAATTGAGGCAAAAGCAGAAGCAAACCCAGCGGCAAAACAGCAGTAATCAGGAAAGCAATTCCTGGGCGTGTGGGGTCCGGTCCCGCGCGGTGGTAACTTTGCTGAAGAAGCGTCAGCGGCTCCCAAAGCAACAAGGGGGGTTTTTGCTCCGCCCACCCCACCCCCCTCCCCGGCACGGCAGTGGCAAACGCAGCAGTGGCAGCGAAAAGCGGCGGCGGTGGCTTTTGCAGCACGCGGTGGCAGCAGCAACCATCCCCCGCGCAGCTCGGCTCCAGACGCGGCTGGTGCTCCGGGCTGGTCACTCGTGGTGGCGTGTGGTTGGAGGGACGGATCAGGTTCGGACAAGCAGCGAGCAGGCGACAGCTCCGGGGAAAACGCGGCTCGGCAGTGGTCCGGGGGAGAGAGGGTGCTCCTAAAGACTGACACACACAGCTTTTAAAGCAGAAACAGCACGAAAAGATGAAAGAAGCCTGCGAAAACTTAACCAATGTGAATGCTGCTAACATCACATGGCAAGGAATATAAATACTATTGGTTAGCTTAAAGCAAACTCTCTTGAAAATAGGAGAGCTTTGCCAACCCAGCACACTAACACACATCCTCAACATCTGCAAGTCTTTGGGTATTTGCAGAGCATGTCACCACTTGGGCCAAAGGTCTAAGGTGGTCAGCAGAGTATGGACTCATGTACCTCTAGATATTCAATGGCACACACCTTGACTTGTTTTTAGAGTTCTCTTGGCTCCTGCTTTACCAGATACTGATATGCTGATAGGATGGTAATTCAAATGTTTTCCTGCTTAGAGTAAACATCGTCTCCTGAAGACAGCAATGAGGTATATGACAGGTGGCGGCAGCAGCACAAAGAACTCCACTAGGCTTTGCAGACCCTGATCCAGATACACCACGTCAAGGGCTGAGCTGATAATTCAGCCTCACTTCCTACAAATTTGATTATAATTAAAATAGATTTGCACGTATAAATATGTTTGCATGCATGCTTACTCATGAGGACAGAGTTTAGAAGTTTCTTCACCAAAATCAGATTAACATACTTGATAGTACCACCACACAGACAGAACAAAACTTCCCACA
Organism: Buceros rhinoceros silvestris; assembly: GCF_000710305.1. Classification (NCBI taxonomy): domain Eukaryota; kingdom Metazoa; phylum Chordata; class Aves; order Bucerotiformes; family Bucerotidae; genus Buceros; species Buceros rhinoceros. The sequence continues at coordinate 8,340 of NW_010421432.1, read as the reverse complement.
TCACACTGTATCCAAAAAAACACATGTAGCACTACTTCTGAAGAAAAAAAAAGAAACAAAAAACCCCACACCAAAACAGGTACACAAAAGAATTTGATACCTGCTGTGTTTTGAGAAGTTAAACTTCCAAAGGAAATTTACCTGCCTACTGTAATACGTTTATCTCGGTTCAGGCTTCAAAACTAGAAAAAAAGTGTGGAATACAGTTCCTCTTTAGGTGTCTCCTACCTCAGGACTGATGACAAGAAGTGGCCCAAGAAAAGCTACTGCAGGAGCCTCTTTGGTATGACACCTGCAGAAAACATTCAGTGTCTTCTTTGCAAGACTAATGTGTCAGGAAAGGGCAAAGGCACTTAATTTGCTCACCTCTTCATGACTAAATTCAAGAGACTCAGCAATCCACCTCAATCACCATATACACTTGGCTCTCAACACCGCCTGCTGGCTTCTACATTGTTAAGGGATTAACACACTGTAACCGCTAATTTGGCTGAGGTTAAGCCAAGGTCCGGTAACGATAATACCTTCCCCTATTCCAGCAGAAATAGGGGAAGGGAGAAAAGAATTCGTGAGACCTCTAATATGCTTTTTTGGAAAACTGAAACAAACTTCAATAACACCACAAACAGAAATATATCAAATACAAAACAAAACCCCAGTAAGATATTGAGGGTTTTGTAGGAAATGGAAAAGCGAGGGTTAAAACCGCGGGACGGAAAGTAAAACCACAGCAGTTCAAAGATGGTGACAGCCACGTGGAGGCAGTTACAAAGAAAACCTGCAGCAGTCAAAATGCCGCAGCACCACATGGGGAAAACCGAAACCAGCACGATTTTACCAGCCTATTGTGGATTGAGACAGAAGCAAAGGCAAACCCGGCGGTGCAAAGCATAGCAAGCAGGGAAACGGCTCCTCGGGCGTGTGGGTTCCGGTCCTGCATGGCACATGGCTCGGCAGGCAGATGGCTCCGGCGGGCGGCAGTGCACGGCTCCTCAGAAGCGACGAGGAGGGGTTCTGATCCCCTGAGGCGCACAGTTCCCGGGCTGGTCACTTGCGGCGGCGGAGCTTTGCCGAGGAAGTGGTGGCGGATCTCCAGACGAGCACTGCTCGCGGTGGCGGGCGGCGACAGGGTTTGGTCCCTGTGGTGCAGCTGTGTCGAACGTGGCGGCGGTGATGGGTGGGCGGCGGCAGCTGTCCCCAGCATGGCACACACGGGCTGGCTCCCAGGCAAAACGGGCTCGAGCGAGCAGTAGCAGTAGCTCCGGGACGGGTGGCAGCAGTGACGGCAGCCCCGGGAAAAGCAAGCAGGCAGGCAGGCAAGCAGGCACAGCTGGCTCCGCAGTGGCCAAGAGCACTTAAAGAACTGCCCATGCGGCTCAGCCACAGTAGCAGTAGCTCCGGGACGGTTGGCAGCAGTGACGGCAGCCCCGGGAAAAGCAAGCAGGCAGGCAGGCAAGCAGGCACAGCTGGCTCCGCAGTGGCCAAGAGCACTTAAAGAACTGCCCATGCGGCTCAGCCACATGGCTTTTTAAAGCAACAGCGGCACGGAAGTCGAACAGACCAGTGAAAACTTCTAACCAATGAAAAATGGAGATGCAGCTGATGTCACACGGCAGGGAATACAATTGGTTAGTTAAAGCAAACTCTAAAAAGGAGATCTTCTGCCAACCCATCACAACATGACATGAGCCATTTAGCTTTCTTATATGCTGCATACAATAGTATTCTCTTCACAGACAAATGACTTTTCCCTCCTGACGCTGTATGGGGGTTTACTTCATATGCTGTCAATCATTTGCTGTTTTGCATCTGTCATGGGCAAGGAGGTTTCTTAAAAAATAAATTGTTTCAGCCTTCCTTTTTAATATCACTAGAGGAAAAAAGAGGGGAAAAAATCTCCCAAACCTGATAGCTCAGACCCTTTTGCAGTGTTAATTCATGGCACGAAGTTGCTGCTTACACCAAAATCCACCTTTAAAATTGGTGCGTATTACACTGGTGCACATTGGTTATCTGTTTATTATCTGGTTTGAAAGCACAGCATAACCCAAACATCATCTAGTCTTTATTCACTGCTCTTATTCACTGCATTGTGACATGCAACACAAGGTTTAGTAATAGGATTATATTTCTATCAATCCTATTACACGACCGGATTACAGTTCCTGATCCCAGGGATGCTTTTCAGCCCTAACAGGGATTTTACATGCCACACATATAAGGACCAGCGGTCTCTGTCTGTGAACATCCTCGCTTTGAAATATTGTGGATACAACTGGATACTGAATAAGGTAGCAGAGATGTATATACCCTTATTGCACTAATTTTGCTCACTAATTTTGTGAGTTCTGCTACTATAAATTACTGCTTTGATATTGTAGCTCTGTTCTCATCAGCCTAATACAGGAAATTAAAAGCTCCCTTTGGCAGGCAAGGGTTCAAGAGGACCAGACAGGGCGCTCCAGAGACAAAGGCTAGAGTACCTTTTCTAACATTCTTCTAGTGAGATAAAAGAACCATTTATCTTTTCTTACTATACTTCAGACCCCATCTTGCATATTTAGGCTTTATATTGTCTCTGCTTAAGAAGAGTTATCTTTAACATATCAGAATATGGTCTGAGTCCTATTATGTCACATAAACAGACTTATCTGAGTCTTGGAAGTGTCAGTTCATGGAGCATGGGGTGCTAAGAAAGCCTTCACCATTTAGACCATATACCTGAAGAGACAGTAACATTCACATTCATTAAATTTTCAAACCTCTGTGCTATCAGGATTGCATTGTCAAGACAGAACAAGTATAAACTGTCTTAGTGCTGTTCGGTCTGGCTCCTCTGGAAGGCACCACTTTGCTATAGGCCCCCTATTAATCTTGCCGGAGACCTGACTTACAGTGCTATTCACAGTCTGGTGCTCTCCTTCCACTGGTGTGGGTTATGGGAACGATTCCCTATGATCACCAGGGTAGCATTGCCTTGACAAATTACTGTCCTGTTGCTTTTATGGTTAAGAGAATGTACCTTGATGGAAACAACGGGAAAGGCTGAAAGCTGAATATAAATCTCAGAGTTAGCCCATTCTGAGTCAGTATTGAAAACCGCTCTGAACTGAGGATAACGAGAGCTCTTGTTACACTTCATGGAAAGACTGCCAACCGGCTGCTAGCACTCCTGTTGACAGCATGGCAATCCTTCCCTCCAGGCCTCCAAGAGGCAGGTGGTGCAAATTCTTTTCTGTTCGCTCCAAGTTGAGTGTTCCTTATTGCAGCAATATTAGCAAGAAAAAAAATCGAAGAAGTGCAGGTGGTAAAATGGGTATCAGGCTTACCATCGTGAATGTTGGTACAGTTAACGATTAATATGCTCACACAGTGACAGCGACGGATTTCAAAGCTTATCACAGCACACTATGCAAACAGATTCTCTGCTGTGGGGTACCCAATTTCACTTTCAGTTTTCATTAGGCTAAAACTTAGCTTCTGAAAACGAACTAACATATGCTGGCAGGCTAGGTCACAGCCCTAACTTACAGGGATAGAGTACTACCTTCCCCTCTATCAAACCAATACAATTCTCTTAATGACCTGTAACACATTCAGCTGCAAGAATTTGTTTTGCTATGCAATATACAGAGAGAAATGGTTCAGACATTGAAAGTGGGGGAGACCCACACGAGCAAAGCTTGATTGAAAACCTGGTGAAATAAAGACACAATGATTACATATAAGCATCATTTGCTTGTGATACTACTCAGCCTCTCCCAGCTGAGAAAAAAAAAATGGGACTGCATTTTCCCTAAGAGCATTCTAGTCTGCTGAACTCTTTTAGCTCAACTTTTTCCTCAAATATTTAATCATATAAAATTCAGAATCCAGAAATCCAAAATATTCTTTTAAATTCAGAAGCATTTGTTCGAAAATATTCACACTGCTGATTAGACATGGACAAAATTTGCAGAGACTGACAGATGTGCCAATCTGATGCTTAAAAGATTTCACTTAAACGACAACGACAAAAGTTGGTGAGCTGAGAGATGTAAATGCCTGCAGAGCATTCCCTGCTTCCCAGAGTCTCACCCTGGGAGCAGGACATAAAATACACACTAGGAGATAGTAACTCTGACTTGAGACTTTAACAGCATTGAATCAGGTCAACCCACCTAGGGGGAAAACTGCTGACAGTGCAGAGCAGCGAGTAGCCAGCATGCCTTGCCAGATGCAATCCTGCTCACTGTAACACATTCTCCATATAAGCAATTATTATTAATCAAGTGCTCTAAGAAGCTGCCTGAAACAGCACTCCGCAGCAGTGATTAATTAGCCAGTGGGCTTTAAAGGGAAACAAGACTCTTCCTCACAGCCTGGAGTGCCCAGATTAAAAAGCTAAGTACACATGTAGGACTGCAGCATGGCCGCTGATGGAGCCCACCCTGAATGGCAGAGGTGCATGTCAGGCAAATCAAAGGTTCCTCCGCTCCCCACTGAGAAGTACTGCAGGGAAGTGGCACTGCATGGTGCTGCACGGGCTCTAAAGAGTTGACAGTGGTAACACTTGGCTGTCTGGAAAGCACAGGCTCTCTAGTGCGAGGAGAGGCCCAAAACTCGGTAACTAGCGGCAAATATCAGAACACAAACTGAACACGCGTTTGGCTGTCCCATATTGCTGAATAGGCATTCTCTGCTTGAAGAGAATGGTTAACAGTCTTACGTCCTTAATAAGGTTAGCAACAGAAATAGACATTTCTAAAAGCACTTTTTAATGACGACAAAAGATGCCATGTCACATCCAGTTAACAATTAACCATTCTAGTCCCAAAAGTTAATTACATATTAAGCTTCAAAAAAGAAAAAACCCCAAAAAACCACCCCACCCTGGTATTAGTACAAAGTGACCCTTCTTTTCTGTGGAATTACACTATTTGCTGTTATACATAATTATCATAGTAAACACTAGCTGTTTACTAACAGATCCAGGAATGGTTGAGTTTTCATTAAATGAATTAATTAGGATTTGGAACAACACTTAAAAGTTATTGTAGTTCAAGTCTGAAAATATCCCATGAGTGATCGGGGAGAAATACATGATCTGTATTACCAGTCACATACAAATGAGCCACCAAAAGAGACAAAGACATAGAAAGCCGAAATAAATGAGAAGTGCAAACAAGAAAACATATAATTCTTTCCAATCATCATTTCAAGAGGAAAGCAAAGGAAAGAGAAAGGAGCTTCTGTTCTCTTAGGAAGCTTTGATTTCTAGCTTGGCTTCACACTTCAGGTGGCAGGTGTCACCAACGCATGTGGAGACAACTCTTGCGGCTCCTTGGTTCCAGCGAAGAGCAGGGAAATCAAGGGCACCTGACTTGTTTCTCAGGCAGGATTACCTCTGGCACCTTCAGCAGCCACTGCCTAACCCCTGACAGAGCATTGTCACACATACTTACGCAGAATTCGACAAGCACAAGAGCCCAAAGCCGTGGCTCATAAGCCATGGGTCCTTCCAAACAATGGCACTGAACACATCCCAGCTTGGTTAATGATCTGTTACTATTGTTATTAAAACAGAAGATAGAACTGCGGCCACTGGGCTACTAACTCTGGCACACAGGTGTAATTCCTTCTAATGTCAAATACACTCAGAGGGGTCTCAGTTTCCCCTCCGCAAGCAGGACATAATACTACCTTCTTTCCTAGCTTTTAATTTTTCTTATTCCATTCCATTAGTCCATGTAACACATCATTCCTTAAAGACTGTAATATGCATATACTGACACTTGGCCAAGCCCAGTGATCTGGAGCACAGTCCGGTTTTAGCAGGAGTCAGTAGGGGGCTCAAGCAGGCAGGAGTAGAGATGAATGCCAAAGAGCTTACACGCTAAATAAATACAGATACAAGCAGCCACTGGTGGCAAAAAGGGGAGATTCGGTAACAGGAACATACGCATAAAGTAATAACATTAAATTCCTTTTCTAGCAAGCATGCAAGAGGAAGTAGCGTATACAACTGCAGCAGCTTTAGCTTTGAGAGCTAAAGCTTTTAGAGAGCTTTTAGCTCTCTATTTTGACTGCTCGCCTTGCTTTAAAAAGCCCCAAATGAATGACATGTTCCTGATTGGGCTGATCACAAACACTCTAATGGTTTTGAACACATGGTAAAAAACGAGTAACTGAAGCAAGCTTCGTAGTAAAAGCCTCAACCTACACGTGTTAAGGGCTGACAAAGGAAGACACCCAATAGGAAGCACTAGGCAGTCTCTGTGAGCACCACCAATTGGACTAAAAACTTTGTTTGTTCTCGGTAAGAGCTGTTTCCAGACTGCCAGGCATCAATTATAGCTCACAACGATCTTACACAGAGTAATACACTTGCTGCCACTGATCGCAGCAGCACAGAGCATATGGTATAAAACTGCTTTGTAAGACATGCAGCAGGCTGCGGAGTTCCTGTTCACCAGCACAGAACGAACCAGCAGCCACCAGAAGGAGAGCAATCAATCACAATTATCTCCTTGTTTTCAAATTAAAACTTTCACTTAATGCTAAAATGTGGACATGCAAGAACCAAGTACCTGCCCCAAATAAAGCCAAGCAAGGACGGGAGGGAGTTCTACATGCAGAGATAACTTAAACACGTGTCCACCCCCTGTTGCAGCAGCGCTGCCAGCCCCTGCAGCTAGAAGCCCTAGTTGGAGGGCGAGTGTTGCGGCACAGGGGGCAAACACCTCCTGCAAAGGAGCTGGAGTGGGGCTGCATTCCCTCGCCCTACCAGCGCTGCAGAATGCACACAAAGCAAAAAACCTGCCAGTTAACCATTGGCCGTTTGCTTTGTTTAAGAAAAGAAAGTTTCCAACATTATTGTCCCTTTCTATCACTGCACAGCAGCAGTGCATCACGTATGTCAGGGAGGACATCAGTGACCACGCAATGACAGCGGGCAGATTTCATCTGTCTTTCATTCTCCATAAAAGTAATGACAACGGCGATGTTCAGATTGTATTTTCATGATTCAAGTGTTTAATTTTGTAACTGCATGGAAGGATTTGACATTGAAAAACTGAAACCTATATATGTCGGTGCTGCCTAGCCCTTGGTTAGAGAGCTAGTGAGACTAGTATTTCCCTTTTGTTGGCAGGGAAGGAACCCAAACCCTGCCCTAAGGGAAGCACAGCCTTTTGACAGTGTTCTTTTTGGCTTGTTCATTTTCAGTGCCGGTGGTAATTTTATTTCCACTCTTGAGACCTCTCAGCTTGGTGTTACCGCCAGTGTGCACCGGGCACAGGACAGGAGTACTCTGGCCAGGACACTGCGGCAGAGGCAGAGATGCCTGGGGGTGGCTGTCACAGTGACTGCCTAGCACTAGCATGGGCTCTCGCAAACAGGTGGCTTGCCTGTCCAGGCAACCCGGGCAGCTACTATCATCCCTTACCAGTAACAAAACCAGCCACGCAATACTACAGGAAAGCTAAGCACTAATTGGTCTGAACACAGTGGCACCTATTCTGACGCTGCCTGAAAAGAAAACCAAATTGTACGCTCAAGTCCCACTTTCCATCCCATATGCCCTCAGCTGGTTGCCAGGCAACCAAAAAATACCATTGTGCATGTGAATGAGGAGCAGGCGAAGAGAACACCGACACACCAGCAAAACATTTGCAAGTACTGCAAACTGCCCTCTCCCAAAGGGCTCCTGCATGCCCTGAGCCAAGCTCGCTGCCCAGTGGCCGTGGGGCAGGGGACAGGTCCACTCATGCTGGCGTGCAGCAGCCCACAGGCCTAAGCTCCCAACAAGTTCTCCTGCAGATGGTTTAGCAACAGCTCATTCAAAGACACCATGGGTCAGGTCAGTATGGTATCGATCACGGTTACAGGGGGTGTAGTGGCGCTTCCCAGAGGAACCGGGCAGCCACAGCAAGACAGATAAATTTGGATAACTTCTCACAGGCAACGAGCACTTTCCTGCAACCTGTCTGTTCTGGGAAGGGATAATGGCGGTGAAAATGAGCACTGGTGAACTTGGAATGCTATGGCAAGACACACACTCTGACCAGTAACTAATGTCACGTGGATACTACACGTGCACAGCTGTGCACATCTGGTAGTTTTATCAAAGGGAAATCTCTACCAACTCCCTCTGCCAATTCATTAAGCAATGATAGCTCAGAACCGAATTCTGGCATGCCGTTAGAAAGGATACCACGAGGGCAGCAGCGCCAGCAGGAGAGAAAAGGGCACTGACAGCAGGATACCTATTTTCCATCAGTGTTGTGATAGCTGGACAGGGGGCAAACTTCTGTCTCCTCTGTAACAGGATGTCCCGGGTTCAACATGGTGGAACCGGAT
>NW_010421431.1:76882-146906 GCF_000710305.1 Buceros rhinoceros silvestris | reverse complement strand
TGGATTGCTGACTGTGCACACTGCTTTGTTTCTTGCTTACTCCATGACTGTGTTTCAGCCTGTTCCAACTAGCACCCTCCAAGATGAAGCCTGGGTGTGGTTTGGGGATAGATCATGTCAGCGGCTTTTCCAAAAAGAGTTACAAAAAAGAACTTCAACAGCCTTGGCTCTCTCTGCTGCGCTCCACGACAATCCCACCCATTTTGTGCTGTCCCGTACAGCATCCTTAACCTTTTGTGTGCCATACACCAAGGCATGCAACACAAGTCCTTCACTTCCCTGCCATCAACACATTCTCCAATAACGCTCAACATGTCTCTTAAAATAAACATTTTGGCTGCTTAGACTTGAAAAAACATGCACAAAAATAACAGCATCTTGGGACACAGGAGAACAACAGGTTCAGTGGAGACCAGTGTTCAATACTATTTAGGTGAGCCCTGAGAATCAGCCTATTTTAGATGGGTCTGATCCTAATTAGGACAGACACAAAAGACTCTGTGCTCCAAAGCCGCCTTATTTACCAGTTAGAATAAAAAAAGCAGACAAGATGCATCCACATACCCTATAACAGGCAGGACCTTGGCGCCTACCCAAGTGCAGGGATTCACATGCAAGAAAAATACCCAGATCACCAGGATCGGGGACCTCAAAGGTGGATTACCACTTAGCCTTCACAGGCTGGTCCCTCCATCTTTTCCCCTAGAATCATTCTATGGCTGTACAAATAATCAAATATTTTAGATGGGAAAAAAAGAACCCCTAAGGCCCTGAAGCTTAAATCCCTGTACCAATGTGTACAAAAATGGGACCTGTTTAAAGATCACTTACTGGCATAAAGTAGAGCATTTCCTTCTCTCTGATTTTGACCAGAATCCTACTTCTGATCTGAAAGGCCTTTTGATAAAAATTAACAGCAAATAACAAGTTTCTGCAAGAAGTTTTCATTCTGTGAGAACATTCAGGACTAGCTTTACCTGGACTCGCTTACACGGACAGAAGATGTTGATGCTGATGAATTGCTGCTTTCAGCTATAAAATCTAATTACTCTCATTTTCTACAGCTGCCATTATTGTGTGGTGATGTGTTTGTCTTCCGACACCTCAGGGTGGAGGATGAAATTAATTTTCTACATTCACAGTGCCAGTGGGACAGTTTGAATAAGAAATGCTGCAGTAAGACCTGCATGACTATGTCCTCTGGCATGAATGATGAATCCAGGTCCTTTAAATCTTGTTTTCTAGCAACACGTACAGACTGGAAGCATTTCTTAAAAAATGTTATAGGAAAATTACACTAAAGTTAAGCCTATTTTGACAGATGAAAGAAATAAACTAGTTTATATTGCATGATTTCTAGCCTGTGCTCCTGAAACCTTTCCCTTCACTTTTACAGGCTGGCAGGGTCACTAATCCTACTCAATTTCAGTTTGTCAGTCAATAATCACCTACATGGCACTACATCTTCAGAAATGACAGCTGAGACAAGATCTGATGCACAGTCTTCCTTCCTCAATGCCTTCCTAAATACCAATCTGAGGTGGCTGAAAGGACTGAATACTTTTATGTCTGATAATGATATATTCACCAAGCTTGTCATAAAGAAGGTTTGGGGGAAGTTTACAACACTGCTATGAGGGAAATGTCTCTACTGCAATGGCAAAATGAAGTCATACAAAGCAGAACATTCCTCGCTATTGGACATTAATGAGAGTCAACACATTTTTTTTTTTGCTCTAAGGCATTTTAATTGTATCACAAGCAGAGGATGTCTAGCTTAAGAATGAATATTCAGTATCTGTAACAAAAGCGGAAACACTTGAGAGGGAAATGGTACCTTCCTGGCTTCCAGCTTGGTATGTAAATGTGCTACTCCTATGTAGCACAGTTGGCTAAATTGCAATCTGATGCCCAACAAATGTCTTTTCAGGCTATTATCATCTTATTAATTAGCTATTGTTTGCTAGCTTGGACTTTACGTTAAAAATTCCCAGAGCATAACTATTTCACTGCACTCTGCAGAGGGCTGTGAGAGCTCATCAGCTTTTATAGGGGTCATAGGGGTAGAAATAATTGTTGGGGTTTTTTTTGAGGAATAAGCAGAATTTCTCTCTTGCATGGGACAGGTGTAATCCCTGTTTATTAAAAATATAGAGAAAACATTTGCAAAATGGAAATTTAAAGAACAAGTACTGCGGCAGACAATAACTTTCCTGAGAAAGAATGAAACCATTGGTTCTAAAGGGCAGGCATCCATTTCACAAATTTTGTGACTGTCACCAGATCCTTTAGCTTGGTCTATTTCTGCATGGGGGGTGGGGGAAGAAACTGATTTTGCAGAGATGCAGAGATTTTTCTGAGCTACCTATGACAACCAGAAAACAATGTTTCACAGTTCCGAGAAAATCAAGCTGCTAATACTTCAAGTAAGTTTAATATATGCATCATGGCCTATTTTCAAGACTGCAGATTTATTTGTTTAAGTACCTAAATATCTTGAGGCAGCTCTGAGGCAGATGTTGAGCCGACAGCCTTGTCTGCCACACTGAGCCACCTCAAATACAAGCAGCCCAGCGAGAGTAGGGAGCAGGCTGCAATCCCTAGGAGGTATTTACCTTGAACACAACTGGGAACTGTGCTGGCAGAAATGCATTTAAAAGTAGTGGAGGCTCTGCCATAATATTTTGGAATTAAATCAAACAACATGTTGACTCTCTCCCGAGGGAATGTGATGTGATAAATCCATGATGCATTTCCTCATCAGAGCTATCTGTGCTGTGTTGGCTTTCACGAGAGCCAGGTTGCAGTGGGTGAAGCAATTTCCTGTACGCGTTTAGAAACCACTCCGCAATACTTCAGGGTGATAAAAGTTAGTTGAGTCAATGTGATTAGAGAGTTATCACCTCATTTTCACTGCATTTTTGCCATAATCCAAGAAGGAAGATTCATATATGTGCACTCGGGAATTCCAGGGGAGAAGTCCATAATACCAACTATCAGCTAATATTATGAGACATCTGAATTTTCTTGTACTTGCTTTCCTGCTTTTCTCAGGAGAAATTTGCCTAGTGCATGAGACCAAGACAAGACCCACCCAGGCTTGAATGCTGTATGCTACATTGATACAGTGCTACAGAAATCGCCAGGCACCCTTTCAAGGTGAGCTTGCTGTGGAGCTAAACATCTCCGTGTGATGCACTTCTGCCAGAGCTGAACAGGGCATACCTATGTGATGAAGTGCTCCTGAACGTGAGAAAAGAAGGTAAAGTCAGTCCCGAATACCTGAATGTATCTTAAGCACTAAGCAAAGAGAAATCAGAGCTGTAACTCAGAAGTCTAAGGGACGACAGGAAGAGTGATAGTAAATTTCCCTCTGCCTTGGCTTATAGGAAAAACACATCAAGTGTTATGTAAAAGTGTGAAGATCTCAAACCAATAAATGAAGCATTCAGTTATCCATTCCTGAAATTATTCTGACAAAAAGCAATCAATGCATTTGCTTTTCAGGCAGTACAGCATTGCAAGTTGGTTTGTCTGTCTGTCACCCATTGCTAGGCAGAATTCCTTTTACAGGGGTTTCTCATCCACAGAACAGGAAGTGCTAAGAATCTATCGGCGGTGGTACCATTAGAGCTGTAAGTATGAGACTCCCTCTTGTGATAAGTCCAAACTTATTTTCTGTGTGCTCAGTGACATCCCATTCAGTGTCTAAACACAGTCAGTGTAATACAAAAATGTCTCCTTAGGCATCAATAAAACTGAATGGGATTGAGTGTTGTAAACAACAAGACTTAATTCTCACTCACAGACATGGAAATTCTGTCAAAATTTTGTGGCTCTAGAGGAAATGCTGAGCACAACCTAAACATCTACATGAAACTGTTATGTTAGCAAGGTGAAGTCAGTCCAATTAAAAAAACACTACCACCTGAGACTGACATTTAAAATAGCAATCACAAGAGGCAAAACAAGTTTAATATATACGGTCTGGCAAAGCTGCATTCTGCTTCTTTAAGAATGTATTACATATTATGAGCACTCCTATTACAATTTTATTGCAATGTTCAAGGTGTACTCAGAAGATACTATTATTTTTTTTAAACATGGGTTTATTTGTTTGCATCTTATTTTACAGCCACTCTTCCAGCCTCTAGTTTAATTTCTAAAATTAAAGCTAGTGATATTTCCATATCAAAGTTTTAAATTAATTTCCTTTGTGGGACATGCCCCTTGATCTAAATACTTCATTTTAATTAGGACATTTAATTTTCTCTAATGGAATCAGGTTCCATTCACTTAATCCAAAACTACACTCTGAAAGAGTTTTAAGCAGTACAGTTTCTCATCGCAAGTCCTCCTAGGACTCGTCTGCATGAGATGATTACACCTACAGAGCTAAACGGATTTCAGATTGATCTTCTTACACCACCATCAAAATGTTACTGAAGTTAACCATACCTGGGTCTGCCCCACTTCTGGATTGGTTTTCTCGAACAGTTTTATTTTCCTAATGCAGATCAAGAATGTATAATAGAAAATTGGCTAATATTACAAATATGTGTTAGGATGAAAAAGCTAAATGAACTTTGTTCCCCTTCCAGAGCATGCATGTCTGGACACCCACAGCCTGGACTATGGCCACTTCCCACCACCATTTTTGTACAGCTTCCTTCTTCCCTTTGCCCTCTTCTCTACAGTGTGCCAGATCATGTCTTCTTCTCCTTAAGAGGACAGACAAGACATTTCCGAGGAAGACTTTGCATATTCTGGTTCCATGTTAGGATGACGTTCTGCCCCCATGCATGCAGAAAGACACACAGATAGGTCAGGGCAGAGATAAGCAGCGTACGGGCACAGACAGTGACAGGCATTCCCTTCCCTGACTGTAAGAGCTTAGTCTCTTCATGTAGAAGAAGTGTTTGCTCCAGGGAAGGTCTATCTTTATCAGTTCTGTTCATCTCATCAGGACAGAGAAATGCAATAAATATCATACATTATCATAAACTCCTTCAGCTCCGTGCTGACTACAGCTCTCACAATGCAGGGGCACAGCAACAAAGTGATTTTAAAAAACTGCATACCTTGAAGAATAGCCAGGCTGTCATCCATATGGCCATTTTTACAACCCAAAAGACATGCTTGTAGAGCTCAGTATTCACTACTCCAGGGTCTACTACGTTAGCAGTCACATGGCTTCCATTTGCAGTCAGAAGATGCTGTAGTCGATAGGTAAATAACACAAGGGCAAGTTTGCTTTGGGCATAGGCTCCATGGGGTGAATACGAACATCTGTATACAGGAGAGAAAGAGAGAAGGAGATGAACATAAAAATAATATCAGAAGGAAAAGAGAATTGCTCAAAAGCCAAATGTACTGCATTTTGCAATATTCAGCAAACAAACAGCTATATACTGAGTCATCAGAAGAAACAGCTTACCACTGGCAGGTGTGTTGTTTGCTGGAGTTCTGGTGATTATTCCATCAGACACCAAGTCTGATTTATGGTGGAAAAGAAGATTAAAATAATATTACATGGTACCTGCCAGAATCTCTATGTCAAGCTATTTAAACTTGAAATGCTGAGGCACCAATCTCCAGGACATCATCACCCAGAGGCCCTCAGACTATCCTCCCCTTCCTCACTGCCCTCTTCCCACACATACGTACCCTGTTCCCACCCAGTAAATCCATGCATGATCATACTTCTCCTGATTACTACTATTTGTGTTGAAGTAGGACATACTAATTTCTGACGAAGGCTCCTGTGCTGGTACAGTACAGATGAGTATGGCAGTCATTGCACCTGCCCCAGTGACACACCATGTCATGCACAACTAAAGAGTGGGTCAAAAGATGGGGCAAAGGAGAGCAGCTGCAAGTGTAACCACAGTTATGCCATATACAGCCTTTAGAGCAAAGATGGCTGGCTGGGTCTGTGCCAGAGAGGAGGTGAGATGAAGGCACACAGATACAGGCAAAATATCACCTGTTGAGATGCCTGTGCACCTCACTTATTTGGATGCTGAATCTGCCTTTCTTTCAAGTCAAACTTTCTAGGAACTGTTCATTTAGCTGGGTTTCACTGCATGCAGGCAGCAGTATATATATTTTTTAAAATAAGCAGGTTAGTTCCAGGTAAATTAGCAGGTATGTCGCTTAAAATGCTCCTTCTGACTGGGGCCTCAGCATCACTTCCACAAATTCCTATGCCATGACAACTCAGTCTTGTAGTTACTACAGCCTCTCATGTAACTTTTTCTGTGCATAGCAGAAACAAAGGCAATTCCTGGCATTACAGGCAGCTCATAGGCAAAGCAGGCAGGAGCCTAAAGCAACGGGCTCCTGGGGGCAGCAAAACAGCTCCACTCCCCATCCCCTTTGCCTCTGCCAGAGCCTGGGGAAGCAGAGCTGCTTGCTGCTGCTGCCAATGTGGAGCCAGGGTTTAGGGTCCGTGGGGCAGCAGCTGCTGCTGCTGGAGGGAGATAGAGAGGCACCCGTTCAGGAGCAGATCTCTCTTGCCCAGCTCTCTCCTTCCCCCTATAGTTGTTGTACTGCAGCTGTAGCTGCAGCTACAGCTCCATCCTCTACACCTTCACCCTTAGCGTAACAAATGCCCAGGCTGGGGATGTTCCTACTCTGCTGAAAAGCCTGCCTTCGTTTTTCTGTTGTTGTTACTATGTGCAAGGTTTTTTTCTTCTTGTTATCTCATTCTTGTTGAACACCTTATTTATAATACTCTATACACTTCACCACAGAAAGCCCTGGATGCTAGCAAGCAGGCTGGCTCTTTGCAGAAGTATAAGGCTACTGAAGCAATTTAACTATTTGTGTTATATCGATGGACTCAGAAACTTTGAGACACAATAGTAAATCATACAGCTCAGCTTTACAGTAAAAGACAATAAGATGAGCTCCAGCTCACCTCTTTTCTTTTTTTCTTCTTTTTTCTTCTTTTTTTTTTACCCCCTGCTCTATTCTTTTTCAAGCAAATTGCACAGGCTACAAAAGCATTATATGAAATAAGAGAGAATAAAAAAGTACAGCCAATCATAAACAGTCCTTGCTCCAACGGCCTGAGCTGTAAAGTGCTGGATAACGTAGCTCCATCATTATAAAGATATCACCTCTGCCTCGGGGTAAAATGGGCTATTTCAAGAATAAAGAACAATCACTGCATGAATATAAAAGTGACTTGGCATTAGTCAGGAAATTGCAGTTACATTTTAGATTCAGTAACGTCCCTGCTCACATCTGAGACACTCAAAATGTCACCTTATGCTTCATGCATATTTCAACCCTTTTAACTTGAAGGACCAGCTCCTCAGCAGCTACAAGCTTCCCTTGCACAGCCATGTAGGGCAGAGCTTGTGCCACCCATGGGAAGAAGCTCTCATCCAAAGCCACTGCCGGCAGCCAGCTGGCAGCCAACCCTCTCCATCGGTGCCACCATTCCTCCACCAGTGGAGAATGCAAGCTGGGGCACGGGACAAGCTTCCTGAGTTGAATTAGAGTGATCTCGTCTGGCAAGTGGCTTGCAGTGAAGCAAGGCTGGGTACTACTCTGACTTGTTCTGCCTGGGTCTAGTCTGGCCTTCAGTAACCTTCAGATACCAGGCACGAGGATGGTGAATGCTCCCCGTGACTTCCCATTCCCACATCTTGTGCGAGTTGTTTTGGCTTACCTTGTGGCAACGAAGCATGAACTACATGGGCCGGATCCTCAAACGCCTTGTACTTTGCATAGATATCTATGTCAGGGAAACATGAGTGCTGAGAAGATATAAAAAGCTATCCAATCAGTGAGGAAGCCTTTTATATCACAGTGCAGAGATGCAAATGATTTGCAAGGCAAAGGGGAATCAGATTTCAATAACATTCTATAGATGCGGAGGATATAAAATTGGATACACAGAGCAGACACTTTTGGCAGAACCCCTGCAATGATTACCTGCCCTCTTCCCATTTTCTCTGTGTGTGCTTTTTACTTTCAAGAATCTGACATCAAGGGACTACAAAGACAGAGGAATAACCTGTGATGCAGAACTGACAAGGATTTTCATTTAACAACTGTTTTGATTGTGAGACCCCATCTTATTAGAACCATGTTGTTTAAATGCCACGCTGGGGAAAAAAACCAACCAACCAACTAATCAACACTGGTTACTTGTCTCAATGGTTACATCTAGTCTCAATTTTACGTATCACAAAAAGAGCAGCACATAGGCTTTTGTACCTGTACCATGATTCCACCTCCCATGCACATACATGTAGAATCACAGAACAGTTTGGGCTGGGAGGGACTTTTAAAGATTATCTAGTCCAACCCCACTGACATGAGCAGGGACATCTTTCACTAGGTGGGGTTACTCAGAGGGGTTACTCAGAGCCCCATCCAACCTGGCCTTGAACACTTCCAGGGAGGGAACATCCATAACTTCTCTGGGTACCTGTTCCAGTGTCTCCCCAACCTCATTGTAAAACATTTCTCCCTTATGTCCAATCTAAGTCTACCCTCTTTCAGTTTAAAACTGTAAAATGTATTCCTCTTACACATGGAATTATCTGGCTTTAAAGCCTATGCATCTAAATCTAGCCTCTCTATGCACTCTATGTTCATATTCTACACTGCATGAAAGTATAACTGTATACTAAATAAAATAATATTGACATAATTTCCACATTGCTTTAATTTTCTGGAGCCTCTAAAAGTTTTCTGAAATGAAAGTGCATACAAGATGCCAACCAAAGCAGAACACAGCTTACCAGCTAACAGTGCTGGCACACCAGTGCACATGAGATGTCTGTGACACTCGGACTCCTGAGGACACAGGGTACCCATGCTTCACAGCAAGGCAGGCAGACCCTCAAGCAGAGAAACTCTACGTCCTAACGAGGTGGCCAGCCAAGCGAAAAGACTGGTAGCTCCCAGTTCCCGGTGGTATATGCACGTGCTGGCCAGCTGGCTGGAGAGGTAGGAGGTACTGTGTTTGACTGCCCAGGGATCTGTCCTAATCAGCACGGCCCACCAGGCTCGAGCTATGCCAGACAGTCCGTGCTGTGGTATGGCAAGCCTGTGCAAAGTCAGCAGCTAGGAAAAGTGGAGCAAGCACTTGGTGGGAAGAAGTCCAGTGGGGAGGAGAGGCGTGCCTGGCATCAGTAGCTTGGAGAAGTTCATGCTCACCCACTCACTGGAGTGGGGCTCACTGCGGACGACTCTTTCTACCACGGAAAACAGTCTTCCCTGAAGGATGCCCCTTCACAGCATTTTGCTGATCCGGTGCTGATGAAATAGGGCGATTCTCAATTCACTAAATGGAATCTACAGGAGGACTTAAGGCAGACCAAATTTAATTAGCTGCTTTGAAATGAGAGCAGCAATATACAAGACATTCTCCTTCCTTTTAAGATAATGTTTTATTAATCCTATATTGATGAATAAAGGATCAGGATAAGACAAGCTATGCATTTTCTGTTCGATTAATTTTTAGCAGAAATTCTTATTTTTGGCTTAAGATTTTTTGCAACATAGACTGACAAGTTTGAGTTGTCATTACAAAAATTAAGAAGGAGAACAGAAAGGGATTGTTCTGCATTTTTACCAAAACAAGTAAATATTGAGTTCTGAGTGCCTTGTGGTATGTTGATTTTTTTTTCCTTTTCCCTCAGAATCTGATTTTATCACCCATCTCCACGGTGCTGTCTCCAGCAGCCGTGTCCCTAGCATGCATGTATTTGTAAAAAGCAGTGAGGAGCCAAATTTCAAACTAGAGCCTGCAGTGGCTAATGAGGTGTTTAAATATGGACTCAGCTGCTATCCAAGTTTGAAAACTGGATGGATCCACATATAGGAGTTCCCTTGGCAGCCAGTCGTACTCTCGTTTCTTTTCTGGCTGGCTTTGGTTAGCCTGCATTCTGGAGAAGAATCCCATTTACATCCAGTGATACCATGTTTAGGGACGAGCATTAAGTCAGCTGAGGGTACCCACTGAGCAATATAAACCAAAATTGCTGCTTGGCACAGACCACTTCCTCCACACCTCCTGTGCACAGCTTTTTCTCTTTCATTAACGGCTGTTGCTCCACTCACGTGGAGGAAGCGGATACAGACCGACTGAAAGAAGGGTGCAGTGGCAGCATCCTTTCCCTTCCCCACCACCTCTGGCTTCAACAAAGGCTCAGAGGACCTGTGACTGTACTGACTGATGCACGGCTACGTTTAACCTGGCTGGTGCTAGCAGTGAAGTTTTACTGATGTGGACTTCTTTCACACCATACTTGTCTTGCACATGTCATCCTCCCCTCACCCACCACCACGCTCCTCAATTTCCAGCGTGTTAATTTGCCTGGAGGGCAGAGTGCACTAAGATCACGCTGCAGAACAACCCGATTGCTGTGTGCTCCATGAAAAGACAAGTGATGCAAAACGTGGGTGACATGCTGGGGTTTTTAATGAAAGGCCACACAAAATTTCAATATATGCCTTAGGATGAATCAGTGAATTAAACAAAACACAGACTTGCTGTATTGAAATGACTAAAGTTTCCTAATGATTTATGTATTAATCTTGCAATGCATCATCACCATTGAGTAGTCACGAATATAAAAGATTATTACTAAACACGAAGCTTTCACAGCCTTAAATTTTCTTTCTGCAGGGAATGCAGCACAAGAGTTTTCAAGATTTTTGACAGATTTTGCAGTTTATTTTGAAGCAGCTACAGATACACATTGCAGAATACAGTTATCTCTTTTCTGGTTATCATAAGCAGGTTTTTTTTCTCTTTTTCTATGACAAAACAAAGCCTGAGTCCTAAATATTGCTTATTAGATTTAAGCAGACTGCTTGACAGTACTACATATATTTTTCCCATGAACACATGAACAAACTGAGATTTCCCCTCAACAGAAAAAAAAAAAAAGCAGAGATGCAGAAGAGACAAAGCTGGAGAAATTAGAATACATGTATTACCACTGAAAACTAATAATTTGCTAATTGAAAGAAACAAGCATATGCATTAGCAAAGCAAAACTAAATTATAAATTATTAACCTATCTACTTATTCAGATGTCATTACAGTTGTATTTTGTACAGTAGCTGTCCTGTTACGAACTACTACTGTAGGCTGTGCTACAGTCATCCATTTCCAGGTATTTTGGGTATTCGCTGTACAACTACGCTTCATATACATTTATTTCATATGCTTGACATGTAGCCTTTAAAAAAAAATATAAATATGTACGTATAACAGCTAAGGTGGCCTTAACATACCTGTATGTATTTGAACTGGGATACACTGACAGCTACGATTTGAGTGAATAAGGACTTGAGCATTATTAGGGACTCCTGAAGTGCCCTCAAAACCCTATGATGGGTATGTTGGAAAGGAAAGCTTCAAGTCTGATAGAGGAAATTAGTGGTTCTACCCAAGCTGAAAAGCAAATCCTTCATATCCTAGTTAGTCACACAGGGGTTACTTAAGCAGCCAGAGGCAGGTGGCACTTTCATAGGAGTCCATTTTGCCCTTTCATTCTGATCCACAGACAGACAAACACATCTCAGAGCTTCCCCCTCTTCCTGCAGCGAGCCACTCAGTGCCATGTGCTGCTCACACACAGCTCTGACCAAAACTGGGCTTTCTCACACACCTTTCAGCAGTGGTTTTCTTCTTAAAATTAGAGGATAAACTTAAGGGTAGAAGCTCAGAGGTGGGAGATGCTCGTTCTCTCTCTAAGAGGCAAAATATTGGGGATGGTCTCAGTAGCTGATCTTTCCACAAGTCTGTGACTCCTGCCTTGTGCTTAATCTGCAACTCAGTAGGAGGCACAAGCTGAAAGGTGGGTTGTGGTGTGTTTTTTTTAAAGCCATGCTCCCCAATTTCCAGCACGTCACTGCATAAATAGGTACCACTCAGTGACTAGCCCCTTGTATATGCTTGTAGGAAATGCAATGCAGAGGGAACAAAAATTAACCTACTGTCTTTGTAGCACTAAACTTAGTGAAGGAATCTGGAAAGTCTTTATTATAAAAGCATTTATGAAAGGCAAAATAAGCAGGGGCTTGTAATCCTGGGCATTACTGTCATCCCAATGGAATCAATGCATCATTTTTTCATTTGGCTGATCCCTCCTCCTAATGGCTGAAGGTGAGATGTCAAGAGCTCTCTTGTTCTGCTGGTTGCCCTGTTGTGTGCAGCTCCATTGCTGTGTGCTCAGCACAGTTCTCAGCTGTATGAAACACAGACTCAAAGACTGGTCGTCTCAAAGTCTCACCAGACTCAGTATCACAAAACCCTCTAATTTTTCTGTTTGTGTACAATTGGTGTTAATTTCAAATGTTTTTGATGATTTTAAATATTGATGGCAAGTTCAAGTTGTAATTACTGTAATTCCGTTCTCCCAGAAAATATTTCTTTTTATAAGGAATGATATAAATTGCCTCTTCTGAAGCATCATTTTTCTACAGTCGGTTCATATGACGCAGTGTTAAGTACTTGCTAATATTTGAAGTGGTATTTGAGCATAATGGTATCCCTTCCTTCAATTAAAAATCTCCATCAAACAAATGAATGATTAAATAAATAGAAGCAAGCAAGGCTTTTCATTGCTGCAGCCAAGAAACAGATTAAGGCTCCAAGACCTACATTCTGTGTCCTCATTACAGTTTGGAATGATGGGGAAACATCATGGACACGTTTCTTTTCATATGATCTCTTGGATAATCTGGATCTCACATTACTGAAGATTGACACACATCTTTCAAGATTATGTCTTGGATTATAACGTGAAGAGCTCTGGGGCACTCTCCACCCATCTGCAGAGAGCTTCCTAACCCTCCTGCAACACAGCTTTGAGGTTGAAGGAAGCAATGAGCCGTCTTACGGTTTCCTTCCTTCCGCCCATAAGCACATAGGGCCATAAAAAGGCCCAGTAATAACTTGAACAATCCCAAATCTTATTTCTGTTTGGGTAAAAACATCTTAAAACTACTACAAACTTTTACAGCCCAGCTGCAGGTTCTGGGTTATTCACTTTGGGACTGCATGGGAACTGTAGGGTCTGGTTATGCATAATACGGTGCTGCCATTTCAAATCCAGCACAGTGCCCCAAATGTGGTTAGCAGATTTCCAGTAAACTACATTAAATGTGTTGGTGTATATGTGAAGATGATGTAAGGTTTCATTTTGTGATGTGCTGAACTCACTGCACTGCCTTGGAGTTGAGAGGGCACCGAATGCGCTCTGCGAGTGCAAATGTTCACCACTCTGAAGGACTGATCAGTCTTTCCAGGGAAACATGGCTTGAAAGTGCACGCATACTGCAAAACCCTTTTTCCTCCAAGATGTCTATAAATACTGTGCAGAAAATCCTACGCTATCACTCTGTCCACAGAAGCGACACAAGATTATCAAGTCTGGCACAACAAAATGATTTTTAAAATCAGTTTTCATTTGTTGAAACAATCTAACTTCTGCTTTTTCAAAGTTTTCTTATCTAGTGAGAATATGAATATCACAGCTTCAAACTGAGAGGTAAAAGTGACTAATTCCCAGTACATTAATTAAAACAAGAAACAAGCTCATAAAGAAAGACAACTATTTGTCAAAAACAGCCTCAAGAGGTCTCCCCCCCTCTGCTGAAAGACCTTTTTAGGTTAAAGAAGAAAAGCTGAAATGCCAGTGGGTACAGGGGAGATTAAAAGGTGGAAGTTTTCTGCACCCATGAAATGACTCGTAGTCCAGCCAGGGGAGGAAAGGCTTTTGTTTGTGTGAGACCGTACACCCACAGCGGCCCTTGGCTGCTGTCAGAAGAGGTGTGGGATTTAAATAAGCGTATGAAATGGGCCTGTGAAGCGGGAGGGGGTGTGTGTGTGTCTCACTTAAGGAATATAAACAAGCCAACTTCAGTGAACAAAAAAACCTGCAAAAAACAAATAACATACAGTGGATCAAAGTGGTCCATAGCCAGCATTGCAAAGTGGTTATTTCAATGTACCATAAGTGATGGTGACAGCAACCATTTTCTCTACCATTCAGCTTTAGAGTTGCTTTTTGGTATTGTTTTATAATTTTCCCAACCAATTTCTATGTCACCCTGGAACAGAGATCTGTAATGGAAAACTAAGCATTTCCTAAGGGGCATGGCATGGCCTGGGGCGAAAGCACATGAGATCTTTTCACGTGCAATCGCACCAGAAGCAAGAGAAGTGAGGCAAGTGTGGCTTTCCAGGAAATTACAAGAAGTTGCATGTCCAAACCCTGAAAAACCAACACAGAGTCACAAAGCTGAACTGCTCCAGCCCTCATTGAAAAAAGAATTAAAAGATACTGCCGGTTTGGCAAACTGATTGATTTTTGGTGGCAATCCAGATACTGAATACCCATCCCACCCCCCCATGACAAGAAATGCAGGGCAACCACAGCACCTGACACAGAACAAGAACAGAAGAAATAGAACAATGAAGCTACAACTATGTAAGACATTCTGACAGTATTAAACCCCCTGGGAGCTAAAATATTTTATAGTGATTTATTTCATTTAGAAAGTGTATTTTTGTTAAAACTCACATTTTTTTATACCTGACTTCATTAATCAAAGGACCAGTTTTTCTTCACAGGTCTAAGTATTCAAATGAGTGTGCTGGTTTTGAACAGATGAAGTTCTCCTTTGCTGAAAGGAGAGGTTTAGGACGGGGAGCAGAAAAAAGTTGAGAGTTATCATTTGTAATCGCAGAGGCAGAAATCTGCCGCAGAAATCTGTTTACCTCTCTCCACCTCACCTTGTAATCCTTAACACACATGGCAAGACCATATGGTTGTGAAGAACCAGGAGCAACAGCAGGGCTGAACCCAGAGGGGATTTGTGGAAGGTGAGCTGATCGTTTTGACCATTTCTCTTAACATTTCAGGGAGTTACAGGCACGTGTGCCAGCCCTTCCCAGCTATGCTAGGCAACTCGAAGGACAACCCCACTGAAAAGGTGCTGTGAGGATGGTGGTAGTCAAAGCAATTGAGAGGAATGCTAAACCCATCTGAATAATCACCCAGGACCTGAACTCCAAAGCTTTTAAGGTTCACTCAGCCTTAATGAGCCCTTTTGCTCAAAGGGAGATGTTAAACTAACCTTCCCTTCTCATGAGTGACAAACTATCTTTACTCTGCATTCTCCACAAGTCCCTCTTGCCTTTTCTGTCACAGGAGTGGAGTATGTTAACTTTCAAATTACCATTGAACCACCTTGCTGTTTTGGAGAACAGCAGTCGACGAGATCCGCTGTCCGGTGTGCCTCAGAAAGGTGACTTCTCCAGCTCAACCCAGTGTGCAGGGAGAGGCTATGGAGCAGGAACACCCATATATCACGTACCTTCCGACATGTTGTAACACTGAACAAGTTCAGAAACACTGTGGCCTATTAAATCGCTAACCATTATTAATAATCCTTTGCTAAGAACATTAATCCCTTTCAGAAAGAAGGAATTTAACATTGTGACACATAAAGTAGCTACGTTTAATTTCTCTGAATACATTAAAGTCTGGTGTTACCTTTGTGATAGCAGTGATACACTGTGTTATTGTTCTTCAGAAACCAAAGAACCCTAGAAGTATTTTGATTAGAGAGAATGAAAATACATCAAAAAATGTAAAATTAAAACTCTCCAAAGTAGGCACGCTAACTTAAAGTATTTCTCTATTATTGGTTGCAGGACTGGATAGGGATCACCTGTGGTCTGCAACATGGATAAAACACTTGCCGCAGATGAACTGAAACTCCTTTTGGATTGATGAATTGGTCTGCTGATATAATAGCCCATTTATTTTTTTTTTAATTGATTTATAGAATTTGAGATCTAGGCCTTCACCAGTACACTCATTTTCCATGCCAGCAAGTCAATTTTTGCAATTAATACTAATTGCTGAAAACGCAAGGGATCACTTTGCAAAGCAGGAAATCTTTTCGCATATATACAAAAAACATTTTGCAAAAAAATACTGAAATATTCTTATGTATGTACTTTAAGCATCTGAATACTTATGATCTGATTACAGACAGGAAAACTTGGTAACCTGCTGAGGGAAGGATATGTTTAGCTGAATACAGCAGTGTGCTGTAGTTGGTATTCGGTTCTGTCAAAAGAACACAATTTACGTTGCAAATAGATCCAGAATATGCAAGAAAAGTCACTGTGGGGAAGCTGCTTAAACAATACAACTAAACCAAAAAATATATTACTCAAGTAAAATAAAATTTATAATAATAAGTATCTATCTTATGGTCTAGAGGAATCTTTTATGATTACAATTTCTGTAGTTTTCACAATGTTTTCTTAAGCAACATTCCAGTGACACAACTTATTATACATAACTGTGAAAGACTTCTGTACTGACTAAAATGGATGAACAAATAAAAGGGTGGTACATAAAAATCCCTCCTACTTCCTTTTACAAATACTCCTTTGTTATTTCAAAAATTTGGAATAAAACTATACTACTATTCTACTGCTAGGCTACATCAGGTTCATGTTTGGTTTTGCTTGAATTTAAGATATTGTACATCCTGTAAGTTCTCCTGGTCAGAAAGAAATAAGGAACTGTAAGTGATAGACCAGCAATGAAAAGGCACTGGAGGAACAAATTGGGAATTTTTAAATAAAAATGGAAAAAAATGTTGACCATCAAAACATTCTTAATGAAAAAATCTATTTTAAACAAATGTCCAGCTTAAAAAAAATTAAAAAGATATTGAAATAGATGGAGATACCTTACTTCAACAGGATGACTTAGAAACAAAAGGGTTGGAGTTTCAGTTTTGTCAACATTATACTTCAAAATATGAATGACAATGTACTCATAAGGATAATTACAAAAAAAAAGATTTTCATGGAAAAAAATGTTGACCATCAAAACATTCTTAGTGAAAAAAATCTATTTTAAACAAATGTCCAGCTTAAAAAAATTTAAAAAGATATTGAAATAGATGGAGATACCTTACTTCAACAGGATGACTTAGAAACAAAAGGGTTGGAGTTTCAGTTTTGTCAACATTATACTTCAAAATATGAATGACAATGTACTCATAAGGATAATTACAAACAAATGAGAAATAAAATATTCTGAAATCACTGAAATCAAAGAGTTTGGTCTGAAAAAATGGATTCAGATTTGACATTTTAACTTTTCATTGCTATTCAATCTCAGCAATGCTGATGGGATAAAATCCTCTACTTCCTGCCCAAATTTAATACAATTTCATTTACCAACAAACATCACACACATGCAAGAAATGAAGATGAAGGACACCGCCAATCCAAGAACAGGAGGTCTCCAGACACTTTGCTAGACAGATTTTCCCATCACTATATGACACATCCTGTTACAGCCCTTAACAGAGATTAACTGGAGCTGTCTGGTCTCCCCAACATCCTCCCAGGTCCTGGGCAGAGCTGTTTATCCTATTTTATACCAGCTAGGACACACACATGTGGCATCTGGGTTTTTTGCGATTCCTTTCATTCTATTGTCTCTGACATAATTCATGCAGTAGGGCTACAGGGAAAAAATACAGACATCATCTGAGGACTGTACTAGCTTGGAGAGTTACAAGAAGCATCAGTTCTTTCTGCAGTTGGAGAGCAGAGGAACGAGAGCAGAAAAAGCGTGACTAACTGGTCTGAAATAAACAGGAGACGTGAACTAGAAAAGGAACTGTCTTACTGTGGCTGGGGAGTTCATAGATCTGTGATTCACAGCATTACAGGGCACATTCAGCATGCAAAAATAGAGGATGATGAAAGGAATAGTTAGTCATGGAGAAAAAGCTAGACAGAACACAGAGAGATGCTAACCCCTGGGAAACAGAGAATAGTCAGGTGTGACCCACAGTCTGGGAAAAGGGAATAAGGTCTTTTTTTCTTTATTTTCCTAATATTCCTCCTTACTTCAGTAAGTAGAGTAGTTGAAGCACTGTCTTCCTTCCCAGCCTTGTACGAGCACCATGAACTCCAGTGCACTGTTTAAGCCCATCTCAGCTGAAGATGATGGCAGAATGTTTTTCAAGCTTTTGCTAAACCCAGGCAGCCATATTCTCTCATGACCATATTTTTTCTCCTCTCACTTTATAAAGCATTTTTTAAGGCTGGCAAAAGAGGAAAAAAGGACATCTCAGGTATGCTGCTAGAGTGCACGGTGTGCTACTCTCAGCATGTAATTGCTGAAATCGCCACTGTTGAAATGCTTGCAGATAGATAGCATTTCTGTTAAACTTTCACCTCCTTGAAAACAGTCATATTCAAAGTAGGGATGAAGGAGAATGATTTGCCTTAGGGATACCCTTGTCGACTCATGTGATTGCTGTTGAAAATGGTCTGGATCTAAAAGACCACAAAGATGTTTGATGTTCTTCATATATCCTTCAGCAAAAGAACTGGGAGAACAGTCATTGCTCTTGTGCATTTGCATTTTCAATAACACACATGAAATAAGCTATGCCCTGCCAGTTTGGAACAAGCTCCATCCTGCCTTGCTGTACCCATGCTGTGTCTCTTCTACCAGTGTGTGTGAAGAGAATGGGCAGTGAGCGGGAGAAATAGCATTCACAGGTGAGAAACAGGACTGGGGCTAGGGGGAGAAGAAAAGAGGAATATAAATAGAGGAGGAAGATAAGAGGAGGAAATGAACTGGTAGGCAGAATTAAGACACACACACACCCCCACCCCCCCCAAAAAAAAAAAAACAAAAAAAAAAAAGCCAAATAAAGAAAGGAGGAAAATAAGAGGAGGAAATGAACTGGTAGGCAGAATTAAGACACACACACCCCCCCCCCCCCCCCAAAAAAAAAAAAACAAAAAAGAAAAAGCCAAATAAAGAAAAAAATTATCATATAGGGAGGGAAAAGGCAATGCACATAAAAAAAGCTCAAAAGACACAGGTGAGGATGAAACTATGAACATAGAAATCAAATAGGTAGAGAGAGAGACATAATAAAGGAAGAAAAATAACATAAAATGTGAGGAAAATAGAGAAAAAACTAAATTGACCCTTCTGCCTAAAAGGAGCTGAAAAGAGAAACATGGGATAAATCAGATTAGTAAGATTGCAGAAAACAAACCAAAGAGGAAATGTGGAAGACAGTATCATGAGCTGCATTTAATACTGTTCACGGGGTAGACCTTGCAACAATTACTTCTTACGTTGTCGCCCTGTGGCCACTGTGATACGGATGATGTCTGGCTGCAGAACAGATCTCTGAGCAGCAGGTACAAGGCATGGGGAGTGATGGCCACAACTGTGAGCACCAGTGCAGAGCCTCCCGAGTAGAAGAACAATCCCATAGAAAAATACGTGGTAAAGAGCAGAGAACTGACCCTTGGTTTACTGCCTCCTTCATGTCAATACAGACTTCTACCTCTCCTTCTCTGACATGTTTGATAGATGAATCCTTCCTTCACCACTATCACTCACCTCCAGTTTGGACACAAGCCCAACCAAAATCTAGGAAAAATGGGACAAGAGCATGACAGATAAGTCAGTCTGCTGCCACCGGTAATTTTTCCAGCACAGAGTACGGCCCCCTTTCTTCTCCCATTCTTTCCAGATTGTTTTGCTGCCTTCCTGCAAGTTTAGGATTAATAGCCAATCTGAGAACTTACACCCAAGTCATGAAATGAATTACAGCCAACTAGTGCAACTCAAAATAAGGGAAAAGCCAGTAGAAAATTTTTAGAAAGATTTCCCATTCACAAAAGTTGCAAAAATGAGGGATAGCATCACTGGGAAACTGTGGCAAGTTGTGGAACACTATCATATCACAATGCTACTATGGGCGTCCTTACCACTTCCATTTAATGTTGCTCTGAATCACAAGGTATATCTGAGGCACCACGGTGTGGGCAATGCCTGTGTAAGATACCCCACAACAGAACTCCAGTGTTGCCAAACCACCCACTCACAGTGTAGGCACACACTTGAACATAAAAACATCCTCACTGTTTTTAGCAGCACCATTTATGCAAGAGTTATTTAACTATTCACCCAAGTGCTGGCTTATCAGCAGTTAGGCTGAAAAAAAAAGCCCAGGATTATCTTCTGCCTGAACCAAGAAAAGGTCTGGAGCTGAATTCACAGCCCCCTCTGGGTTCCACCGGTGTGCCTTTGTGCTTCAAAGGCAAGCACCACTGCTGTCCATGAGGAATTCAGAGGATTCATGTGGGAAAGAGCAGGCAAAATCAGCCAGAATCTATAATCATTTACGACTCGTATTACAAATAAAGCTGAAACGTAAAAGGCAGGGTTTGATGCAAAAGCTACAGGTAAATCTCATGGTATATTATTATTTTTTACGTCAGATTTGACATGTTCATGCTCATGCATAAATTTCCTAACTGAAACATTCCTGGTTCCTTTAAAATATGAGTTAATAATGATCGATCACTGATAAGGATGATCCTAAACAGGCAGAGTACAAGGCTTTGCTATAATCAAAGAAACTAGTGCTACCTAGAGACACAGAACACCACTTTTAAATTTGCATTCTGCACTTTAGACCATAGAAATACTAATTACGCTCCCCTTAGCGCCCTTGCACCGTGCCATCCAGCACATGCCCATCAGAAACAATGAGTACATACATCAAGTGAAGAGTAAGGATGATTTCCTGTGGTTGTTTTACAAGCAAGAGATTAAACTGTGACTACCCCGCAGAGTTTAAACAATGCGCTTGTAATAAAACTGGTGCTGTAGTATGTAATCGGAAGTCAAAGAGAAAGTTTGGCATGCTTAATGTAGCATTCATATGTAAAATGTCTCCAGTGGAAACACCCCAGCCCTCTAATTTCAGTCTTTGTTCCAAAATGAAACCTTGGGCCAGGTGCCTCTGAACACGTGCTGAAGTCCATCTCAAAGAGCAGAGACAGAATTTCTCCATGGAAATGATGCAGAATTCAGACTGGCTCCATGCAGGCGGAAACACTCTGGAGCCCATCAGAAGACAGGCTCTGTTTGAGCCTGTTAGTAAGCGCGTAATTGCCACATGTGGCTGCATGGGGAAATTTTGAAATGTATCTGTTATCCTGCCCGTTCCTCAATTAACTAAACAACTCTACATGGTTCCTGTACAATACTAGAGACATTTACTACATATCCCATAGACATTCACCCACAGTTTTCTTCGATGAAAGTAGCTGGACAGGGTACGTCCAGGCATTTTAACCCACCTTACTGGGTTAAAAATGCAGCATGGCTGTGAACTTAGATCTCCGTAAGTTCTCGGGGAAGTGCAGGGGGTGACACGGAGAAGAGCTGGACTTCTAGTATTTGGAGTCAATCACCACACTGATGTGCAGAGAGGTGCAGTCATATTCACAGGGACAGGACAGGAGTCAGGTGGGGCAAGCTGGAGAAGGGATGCAGAGGCAGGGAACAGGAATGTCAGGAGTGGTGCAGGACAAGGTGGAGGCTGGAGGTGGAAGGGAGGGAGGATGGTGTGCCAGGAGCTGCAGGACAGTGGGCAGAGCTTCCAGGGAGGAAGGAGCAGCAGGAAGCATGTGGGCCGGACAAAGCTGCGAGGCAGCCAGACAGGTGGGGCTAGCTGCTCCTCCCAGTAGCCAAGTCAGCAGCCCCGTGCTCAGCAGGTAGGGAGCTACCAGCCTGAGGCATCTGTCTGCGCCCATCTGAGGGCAGGATCAGGGCCTGTACCTATGCATTCACTTGAGGACAAAGTCTATTAGCATTCGCCCAAGCCATTTTAAAACATCCCAGTTACTGAGAGCCTCCCTGATTAGTCAGTGACAAGTCCAGGCTATGCACCACAACCATCACCTCAGTATATGCATCAGAAAGGAAGGCAAGGCTTTCAAGGTTCAGAAAAAAAGAATCAGCGTACAAGCTTATAAATTATTTGTATCTTTGACGGAAGGCTGCAAGCTTTGTTCAAGTCTGAAAGCAACTGCTTGAGAATCACTATTAATTTAAAAAAAAAAAAAAAAGACAACCAAACCCCCCTTATTCAGTATTCTGTAACAATTCCCTTGGGGTTTAATCTTCACATCCTTACTGCAGATCACTGAATACCAAAAACCAGATCCGTACCTGCTTTGTAAGTCGTTCAGGTGCAATTTGCCTGCATAATGGGTGGCTGATGAGACAGTGATGATCCTAGCGTTGTGACTGTGCGTTCCTGATTGCTTCAGCGTATCCAAGAGGAGGTTAGTCAACAGGAAGTGTCCCAAGTAGTTCAAGCCGAAGTGCTCCTCAAACCCATCTTTAGTCTTCCTTTCAGGGACCAGCATCACCCCAGCTGGAGGAGAAAGTAGAGGTAAAATCTGTTGATTTACTATGGAGAAGCAGCAAGCTAGAAGGAGCATGGGACCCCTGCTGCAGAGTGCAAACACAGCATTTAGAGAAATGGGTGATCGGTGATGGCATGTGAAGTGTAAAGCCGACACTGATTGATTCCTGCCAAAAAAAAAAAAGTCAAAATCCTTACTTCAGTTCTTTTATCCAGAAAACAGGTAGACTGACTCTCTCCCTTTCTCCCTCCCTGAAGGATTGCGAGGATAAATGAGTTCATCTGTGAAAAGTGTTTTGAAGACATTGAAAGTCGAGTTAATCCATTGCTGGCTTGCCAGAAATCAATGCTGCAGATCCACAATAATTAATCCATCTACAATAGGTAGGAGCTGGGTGATCCCAACAACATTCCCTCCATCAAAGAGCTCAGAACAACGGAGACAAGACCAGGCTAAGCAGCAGGCCTGCTCTCCCAGATGGCTTTCTGCTGAGTACTGGCTGGAGTTTAAAGATCTGTTGAGTCTTTGCCTGAAATCTGCAACTTCTGTCTCACTGGTGTGGGTGAGAAAAGATGTAGGAAATTTACCCAATATATCGTAATTACTGTGCTTACAAGCAGCCGCATATTGAAATGAGTTTTTGAATGCTTATTTTGGCAATATTTTTCCATATATTTCTACAAACCACAATTTTCAGACTCAGTGCCTAAAATAAGTATCTACATCCCAAACACGCAATGTTGATTTCAGCATCTTGCAGAGAATCCTGAGCTCATGCATAAATTATATCATGTACTGAGGCTGTGTGGGGGAATAGCTATCCCACTCAATTATAATGTGGACTTGAAAGTTATAAATTATTCTTATTTTATTAAAATTTAATTATTGTACAAGTGGACCTGACCTTTGTAATTTAAATGTAGATGGACATGGCTCATGGAGAATAATGTTGTAGGCCATTTGTCTTCTCTCTAAAACACACGAACACCCATACCACAAGGGCTATTCTGCTTCACAGACATGAGAGTGTCACCTTAATCCTCCTGCTGCTTCATGTGTCCATTAAAAAACTTTAACATCCCATTTCTTGATGTCAGACCGACGATGGCATATTAAATCATCATTTTAAATTGCACATGCAGTGCATCTGCACCACTCCTTCGCGGGTAGTCCCACCACCTGACAGTCCTGCTTTGTTACCGCTGATTGGGCTGAAGAGGAGACATTTTCAGGATCTTTTTAGCACGGCCAACACCCATAGTGATTCACCTATGGGCTGCCTACTGCTCAATAGACCCACATCATGATGAAATATCTGGCCCTGTGTGTGAGCACAGCCCAGAGTAAAACATGGGCATGTTGTACGAGTGGTGATTAGCCATTTCAGTGCCAGTCTCTACCCTTTGTAGAGACTGTGGTTTTATACAGGTAGGGGAGAAAAAGCATGAGGGAGGCGGGAAAAGAGCAGTGATGAAAGGACGTAAACAAAGAATGTGAAACACAGTGGATGATGGAAAAGAATGTGACTGTGAGGAACAGAGAGGAAGACAATTGGAGATGCAGCATAAGGGGAAGGAATGAGAGAAGAAGAGAGAGAAAACAAAAGGGTTGAGTGTAACACAGCATACCTGCACACTGAGAACTTAAGACTGAACATGAGTGATGCTGGCTGATGGTACGATGAAAGAAACACAACACAAATTACATGATTTGCTCTACAGAAGTTCTGATTGGCACCTCTGTGATTACAGCCACTTTCCCAGATCACTCAGAATGATGGGAAAACCCAGTTGCCAGGTGTGGTTTCCCTGCATGTAAAATCTCAACTTTAACAACGGAAAGGGACAAATTAGAGGCTGCCTTGTTGGGTGCTCCATTCTGTTCTCCTACCTCATCAAACACTTACTCTGATGCATAGTGCAACTGCTCACAGAGTTGGAAACAGATTTCCATTTCCTCCATAACCTGCACGTGTGGCATATAATGACATCCAGAACATCAGCTGGGACTGAGCACTGGTGAGAAGGTTATGGACAGACATAAAGATGAGATGAGCCCTGCTGTGACTTTTTAATTTTTTTCTGGGAAGAAGGAAAGGCCAGGAAGGACAACAAACACCAATTTCCCAGACCAAGTCTCTGCCTGCTACAGTGCAAGTTTTAGCAGAAACAGAGATTAGCAAGAGCTGTTGGAGGGCAGATGAGAACGTTGTGCATCTCTGAGTACCAACACTGGTACAAGGAAATGATTTGCATCTCTCTGAGGCCCACCCTGCCCTCCAAAGCTCTGTCACTTGGAAAAGGTGTGGGGCGCAGTTTGTCAGAAGTCTATTTGCAGCAACACTGCTAAAAATGCAAGCCCAAGAACAGGCAGCCAACGTTAAACAGCCCTGTCACAGCAAAGTGAACCTCAAGATGCTGTTTCTCCCAGGGCTGCTGCAGGGCTCATTATAGGACCCCTCCATGCACACACACACACACTTCTGTTGTCTGAGTCAGACAGAGGGATGGAGGAATTTGTCCAGATAAAAGTGCAGTAGATGGCTGCTATGGCTTTGCATCATGACCAGCAGGCAAACCCAGGGAGGCTGTCACCACTCACATCAGCCCCAACAATGCCTGTGCTACACAGCAACTGCTCCTTCGACCTCCAGAGAGGCACGAGATTTCAAGAGCACACAGAGGCTTTGCCCTTCACCCCAATTAGTCTGCACCATTCGTGCTGCACATCCTAGAAGCAAAAACCACATCAGGAGACAGAAAAAGTTGTCACTCACACAATGCACAGCTGTTAAGATACACATTCCCAAAATTATTCTGCTAATTCTTGAGGAGCTTCCTCTGAGTTGAAATTCTGGCTAAGTCCTTGGGCAGGCACAATCACCTCTGCTTGCATTTGTTGCTCGTACAATTCTGGTTTTGACTTCAACAGCTGGTGAAATAATATTAATCCAAAAAACCTTTGAAAGTTTTTTTTTTAAAAGGCTGTCATCTTTGAGGTGGTTCATGTCACCACTATCAAATATCTTGCCCTGCAATTTGAGGGCAGTTTCTCTTATTTGAGGAGAAGCCATTTTAATTCTCTTAACAGTGAGCACACAAAGGAATACCCAACCGGCAACTGAACCCGGCTGCTTCTCTGACAAAAGGGAAAGCCTTGTAAGTGTAGCAGCGAGCTCTCTTTTTTAAATTATTAACTACCTAACATTCAGTAGATACTAAAAGTGGCATTCTATTGATTTTTTTTTTTTTTTTTTGGTTCAGAAATATCATCAGCTTTACTCAAGGGCCCCAAATGGTAACTCACAAAATGAAAGCTGGTTCTATTTTTAATTCTTTCAATTAATTCAATACTATTTGGAACATTAAAAAACATTTGTTTGTTTGACCTTACCTCTTCATTGTAAACTAAGAATGATTTTGCTTATTTTGCTGGTATGGAATCCATACACCCAGCATCTTTCTGATTTTAATTATCAGCACTCAGTCTCCTCATTTTTTTGGAGTGCATGTGAAATTTGAAGTGGCAGCTCACAGACCGTTGAGTCAAACACCTCAGTTCTATACAACTTTCTTATACATTTTCCCCTCTGACATGGCTCTATTGTTTCCAGAAGATTTACTTTTAAAATTGTCACAGATATCAGCATGGCATTAGAAAATGAATTAATAAGTAAGCTGAACATGAGCTTTTACTTTGTACTTGATTAGCTGTTATTGAAACATTGGGGCGAGAGACTGACAGTATGGATGCAGAAAACTGCCTAAATGACTCACTGATGAGTGATTTTGCAAGAGTAGAAATAAATTAGACTCAGGAAAATATTTTGTTGCATAACTATGCTGAACAACTGCTCTGCAGGGGAACTGTCTTTGTAAACAGTCATTTATCACTGTTTTCTATAAAGGTTTCTAACAAAACTCTTGGTTTGGGATCCATCAATGAATTAGTCTTACTTGATTTTGAGAGCATAACGGATCTAATACTGCACACAGCATAACCAAAAAGTTCATGAGAGTTGTAAATATTACAGGTCAGGCATACCATATTTTTACTGAATTATATAGGAGATATTCTACCATGCCTGCCAGTACTGCAGAGGATGGTAAACATTGCTGTAATTCCTGTACCTCCCACTGGAAAGATCCTTCCCGATTTAATACGAGTATTTCACTCATTGAGTTTTATTTACAGTGAGCTGCTTGGAGTTTTTTAAAGATAGTTCTCTCAAACTCACTATAAAATGGAGATTTTTTTTTTTCCACATGCAGAACAAAATGTCTTTCTTCCCAGCCAGGCTCACAGAAGAGGGTTTGGAGGCAGTGTCCCCACATGCAAGTCCTTTTATCCCCAGCAACCCAAAGGCTGGGCAGACAATGCAAGAGGTCAGCCACATACACTTACAGGTAACGCCTTCACAGCAGGAGGTGAACCTATATGATCGTGTTCACCCAATTCTTGCTATTTAGAAAGAACAGGTACATACTGTCCCCAAAAAGTTCCCAAGGGGAAAAAATGACAGTAACTCCAAGTAAAAGCACAAAGCCTTTTCTCTTCGCAGGCTTTGTACTGGTGTAGCAGGTCAATTTAGCAGCATTTTCCATCCCATGAGTGCAGCCACATGAGGCAACCCACCTCACTTAACAGAGTGTCAAAACCACTCTGGTCTCCACACTCATACAGCAAAAGGTCTATGGGTGGACCTTTCTATGTATTAAACAGTATACAGCCCACTTCTCTCCTGGACAGGGACAGCTACAGTGGGGTGAACACCTCAAGAACCATCTACCAGCATCCCCTGGCTAGGCTGCCTACGCTAGATTGCTTGCTCCACTTTGTTCTGTTGGACTGCCCTGTTGAGAATACGCCTGTCCTGTGGATCTCTCCTGGCTAGTAAGTAATGAGAAGATGCAATGCCTTATTAGAAAAATTAACCCCAGAAGTGACTACTGGACACACAACTGTACCCACATAACTGCTTTTTACAGGTATGCCTCCTCTGGGATGCAGAGGGGTGAATTCTACAGCATTGCTGAGACACACTGCTTGCTACACTGCATCTGTAACTCCGAGCCCAGTGCTACCGGTATTCTGCACACCATCTGGTACCCCAGAACAGCATTCTGAGTCTAGACAGGTCCACACACAGAAGTCAGATTGAGAGTATATGAAATCTGAAATGGCAAAAATCCAAACGATTAAGAAGAAAAACACAAAAATACAAATGAAGGTTGGTATACCTATGGTCCAACTATGGACTAACACTATGGTCCTATTTCTTGTCTCCCCAGAGGGAGTTTTCAGATTTTTTCACTTCCTAGTACCTTCTGAAGCTCTGTATATATGTGTATGTAGTCTTCTAAAGCAACTAGGAAGAAACTGAAGCAAAGCAAGGAATTTTATCCTATGGTGTAACAAGGAAACCTAGATGACATGTAGCACCCACAGCAATGCATTTGATCCTTAGGGAGATGCAAAGACATCTGCTGTAAGCCTGCCTCGCATCAGTGGTGTGACACTGCCCTGTGCATGGTCCTTCGCTGGGGGAAACCGGCCACCATGAAAACAGGTTTGATAAAGAGCAAGGCAGCATCAGGATCCAGCCTCAGGCTGTGGAGGAGAGCCATCTCCAGAGGATTTGGTCTCTTCTGCCTCTTCCCAGAATAACTTTTCCACAGGAGTCTGCTTGGGCCGCTACTCCAGCACTGAGCAAGTTCCCACTGGCTCCTGCTTCCTGCTCCCTTGCAAGGGGATCTGCACCACCCATTGCTATTTCTGCACACTGGTTTCCTGACAAATTCCCTAACTCCTGTGCCGGCCAAAATGGCCGTGACGAAGCCAAGTCTGGTGTGCTGCTTCCCAGTCAAAGCTCTGGGCTGCATTCCCCTCCCATCCCTACCCCCAGAATCTGGTGACCTGATGCTGATCTTAACAAAGAACAGCATGTGTGCAGGAAGGAGGGTAGAGGCTCAGCCCCAGACGGGCATATCAGCTACATCTGCCTCTCTGCTTCCCTGCAAAGAGCAAGTTCGTTCTCCCTAGTTCTTACCCAGCCACACTAGCTCCTTTGCATCTGAACCTCATAGATCTTGCTCCGAATCTTGCAGGCATCTTTCAGTCACGTGTCTGGCTTGCCCTTCCTTCGCTCCAAAGGCTGGTTTCCTTACAGAGCCACGATCCATGGTACTGAGGGTCACACCAGCTTCCCCATCTCCTCTTCAGTGTCAACCAGTTGTGACACAGGGGTAGATGAGAATTAATTTCAACAATTTACATTGAAGTCAGTGGCCAAATTAGATAGAGAGGTTCCAGTCACATCCCCACCAGGGCGGGATAATTCTCATCTCTGTTAAACATCAGTAAATTAGCAAAAAGGACATCAGTCAAGATCTTCCTCGTTACCATGAATTATATGGTGTCTAAGCACTTGCAAACTCTGAGACCTTTCCTACATTTCAGACATACCTATTGCCTTTCTTCGTTCTCACTACCCACCCCATCTCCCACCCCCACACTTGATTTCTTATGAATTTCCTGATATTGAACAAAGATATATACTACATTGATAGTTTAATTCTGTTTAAAAGCCTTTCAATCAGCAAAATCAAATGTATTGCCATCAAGTTTGCCCCCATCCTAACAGTTCCCACCTGACAGTTCTTTTCTCCCCATCAACTCTTCACTCCACCTTCTGATGTCTCTTCCTTATAACCTCCCAGCCTTAACTTCTCATATAGGCTTCTTAATAGATCTGCCTGTCTTGGAAGTTACAGTCTTGTCTCATCTGCATAC
Organism: Buceros rhinoceros silvestris; assembly: GCF_000710305.1. Classification (NCBI taxonomy): domain Eukaryota; kingdom Metazoa; phylum Chordata; class Aves; order Bucerotiformes; family Bucerotidae; genus Buceros; species Buceros rhinoceros. The sequence goes on along the minus strand of NW_010421431.1, from coordinate 117,835 downwards.
AGATCAGTATTCTTCCTCTTCCATGCCACAGGTTTTGTCATTACACCTAAAAATGCATAAGAGATCCAACACTTCCAGAGACATGTGGTCACTGGCCTATTGAGGTCATCAGCCTCATCAGGTCACCCGCCATGTCTGGGGAGATGTTTAAGTGCTGGAAATGCCGAAATCACAGTTGTATCACAATTGTATATCAAGGTAAAATCCAGACACCCATCGCCTCCCATCTACCTCTCCCCACCCCGCAGCCTGCTTTTCATGGGACAGAACCTTGTCACAGAGATCACAGAGGACCCAAGGCCACCAATGGAGAGACCAGGAGGAGCCTGAAGTGAGCCACAGGGCCCATCTTCACCCAAGTTCGGAGGCAGCCATGGGAAGCTGATGGGACACTGGTGCCCAGCCTCAGTGCCAGTGCATCCATCTGTATGCAGTACTTCCCATCGTGGCTTGGGGTTGTGATTCCAGCAGAAAGCTCAGTCACAACTCAGGACATGCTTGGTACAGGCAAAATCTTTAGCAATTAAAACATATGAGACGGGTTTCAAACTACAGTGCTTAACAGGCTTCTGACTCAACCCATCATGGGAGTATTCCATGAGTGTTAAAAGGTGCAACCACCTCTGACACAAAGGCAGCATCTTGCCTGCATTCAAGTCCCCATTTCAAACTGTGATAACATCAGAGCCTGTCTAAAAAAAACTTGCCATCATTTTTCACATAAAAAAACCCCCTCTAAGATGTTTTTCTTATCATCGTTGGAAACAGATAAACCCTTTCATCTGGCATTACAAAAAAAAAAAAAAAAAAGAGAGAGAGAGAGAGAGAGAGAGAATTGCCTAAGGCGAATACTTGGCATGGAAACTCTTAGCCCAGATATTAAAATTTTGGCTAACTAGTAAGGAACTGAAAACTGAGTAATGTTTGCTGCTAGTAGACCCATCTATAACACCCATGAAGGAGAAGTGGACTGTATTAGCTCTGCCAAAGAAGATAAAGAAATGCATCTTTCCAGCAAAGACGAGTGCTTAGTAGGTTAAAGGGGGAAAAAAAAAAGAAAAGGTAAAAATGCAGACAATCCACATTCAAGGCCTGTGAAAACAACCATCAAATCTTGGTAGATTCAACACAAAACTGAACACGCTGCAATACCTGCTTAAGAACAGATTCACTTCCTGATTCAAAGTCACGCTGTTACATAATGAACACAGAATGCACAGGCTAGTTCCCTGGAAAATATTTTAGTTCCCATTAAAATAAATCAGAGTCTTTGTATTTGGGTCTGGCTGGAAAAAAAATAAACCACCTTTGTTTCTGAAAAATATGCTCAGTAACTGTTTGGTTATTTGAGTTGGCACAATGGTGAGTTATCCTACTCACATCCAGAAAATAAGAAAGTCAGTCACAGCTTTCTAATTCCGTAAGAAGTTCTCTTAGAAGTAAAATATCTTAATTTGCAATTCTTATAAAAAATATTTTTTCTAAAAGCTATGAAGGGATTAGGTGAAAAAGAAACATGGCTCGCTCTTGCCTCTCAGAAAAGCCGGTGGCAATGTTCCACACACTTAAGGAGAACTGGTTGGGTTTCCTAATCCTTTAATAGCTGAATTTTGTATCTGTCTTCCAGTGATAAAGCATTCATATTCGGGACATAAAAGCAAATGGGTCAAGAACGTGCAGTTCTTGCATGTGGAGCCAGAGATATTTCCCTTTTCACAGTTTTTGATATCACGGACACAGAAAAAGCTTTGGAAATGATTAGAAAGACAAAGATAGTATAAAAGAAAAGTCAGGATTTTCGTGAATGAAATCCTTACAGTTTGAAAGTCAGAAGTATCCTAAAGTTACTCTTCTAACTTACTAGTTGTTCTAGAATAAATAAATAAATAAATAAACCTTTTATAAGACATCTGATACCTTCATACAGGATACATATCATTCTGGCAGACAACAATGCTGTTCAACTGTAATAAAAGCTCTAGTTGATGACTGCTGCTGAAAATCTGGGCCCCAGGTAAATTCTGGCATTGCACAACCCTTGGTTGCTCTGAACAAGCTGGGTTGGATACTTTAAGCAGTGTCAGGGTGCTTTGACACAGAGTTACTTCCAGTACCCAAGAAACCTAATACCTGTAGAGAACAGTGTGTGATCATCCAGCCTGCCCACACTTTCCAGTCACCTCGCTTGTAAAGATGACTTCTTCGGAAAAATCTGAGTAAACGGCATCTGTCATGCACTGAGCTTCTTCAAAAAATTTGTCTCTGAGAGTATCTTCTCATTTTAGAAAACATAAATGAAGCATGTTAGTGCCCATATATGTCTTCTAGTTTTGCCCATCAGCCATGGAACATGAATTTCAAGCCAATCCCCCCACCAAATCAAATTACCTTTTCTAGCTCTGAACACCTTCCAAAGGTCCAGCTCTCCCATGATGCCTAGCATCTGTCATATATTATGTACAATTAAAGAGTCACTTGCCCTTTGGCTTGTCCTCTTTCTTTCTCTGTGTCCCTCTACATGTTTTCCATCTCACACTTCCTTATGTATTGCTCCAATTTGTCTTCAGGGAAGGATAAAGATGAAACATGAGCTGAATGGAAGACAGTGGAACAAGATTCATAATATGTCAGATCCTGAGGCCACCACGGCCTTCCAGTGAGGCTGCAGGAGAAGTATTATTTTTTATAAAATACACTTACTAACTTTCCCCTAAGGCCTTCTCCAGTGCATTTTCACTTCTCTGGGGTTTCTCTCCTTTTCATCTTACAGTCTGTGTAGCCTGCAGCTGCTGCAGGGAGGGGAACTGGTTCTTACCTAATCCAGTGGGATAGGATCTTTTTGTAGATCCTACTGTGATAATGTAAGTAACTATTGTTAAATCTAATTAATCAATAATACCTGTGAATAGGTAGGTACCTCTAAAATTCTTTGTACCTGATATATTAACTTGTTCCCACCCCTCGAATCTCACATTTCTGAAGATCTGATTCCTGCAAATACTCAAACACAACAATAATTCAGTATGTAATGAACCATGACAGCATCCATGGGACTACTCAACTCACTCCCTGCAAAGCATCATGGCTGGACTACACATGGCTGAATTGTGTGTAAGTAACACAAAGAAAGGCACATATTTCACGTACTTAGCTCCTGATACAGCTTTTATTGTGCCCTAGGAACTAAATAAAGACGTTTATAGAGATTTATTCATTCTATCAAGAGTCTGAGATTTCTCAGATCCACGAAGTACAAAACATGGACGTCTGAATTAGCCAGCAGTTCGGAAACGCTGATTTCAAATTGGCTTAGACAGGCTTCAACCTGAAATATATTAACTGTAACCTGTCGACTGTAGGCTAATAGTATCTTGAGATCTCTAAGGTCTTTTTTCGTGTTTGTGTGCATGTCAAGGAATATTCTAAGTGTCCTCGTCATTTTATTCCCCTCCTTTCCTAACTTGTAGCCAAAATCAATGCACTGCAACAGAGAAGGTGGTTGGTATGTCCTGGTTGAAGATTTAGATCATGCATGTTTGGTACTCATAAGTATTCATATTGCAAAAGATGTCGTGATTCTGATGTTAGCTGTCTTGGTTTTAAGATCTCTAGGTATTTATTGCAAATCCCCTCCAGGACTCCCATTCTTGGCGGTACCCGGCCGCCCCGTGCCCGGGTCTGTGATGTCCGGAGGTAGAGCAGCGACTCTTTCATGGGCACCCCCTTGTTGTGGGGAAGGAGCTTGCGTGCCCTTGTGAGGTTGAGAGCTGTGCTGGTGGTGGCATGTGCCTCCGGTGGGGTCTCCCAGGCCAGACAGGTCTCAGCTGAAGGGTCACACAAAGTGTGTCCACGGGCAGGATGGGCTCACTAGCCTTCGGGCACCATCCTAGGAGAAGGACAACTCTGACTCCAAACCTGGGCAGATGGAGCTCGTTTAGCCTTGTAAGGCATCCATCATCCATCTAAGAGGAGGATACTCTAACCAAACCTATGACCCGAGGACTTCGCTGTCACCGTCCAAGCTCGCTAGGCCCTGGCAGATGAACCTCAGGTGTAAAGGGTGGAGCCAGTTCCGCGCACGCTGCGCCTCACCTAAAAAATCCACCGCGCAGACCCGAAGGGTGCACTCATCGCTTGCAGTGAGCGTGGGAAAAGCCCTGCCCAGATCTTCGTTCGCGAAGCCAAGCCATGATGACGATGATGATTTATTGTAAACAATGTATAAGTAAAACATTAACTACAAGCCGTTGAGAAACATTCCTAGCATACAGAGGAAATGCTTGATTTCAAGTTAGGAAAAACCTCTCTGGCACGAAACAATGACCGCTGCTTGTGGAATTTTATGAAGTGTTTTACTATCTGTCCCTTTTGCAAACACAGGGAGATAGCAGACTTCCTAATGCATCTCAACAGCAGTATCATTTTAATGAATGTATTAAATCATTACACTAGTGTACATGCTGCAATTTGCTTTTCAGCTGCACAAAGACACAGTTCTTTTCAAAAACAAAAAAAAAACCTGACACCCAATTGCTAATTAGCAGACTAGAGGACATATAATACTGACCTCCTGTCAGATTAAGGTTTCCAAACAGCTTGTACTGCATCGATCTTTCTGGGGTTCACAGGTCAGCTATTTAGCTTTTGTTTTCCCCATAGAAGATGAATTTGTTTTCTGTGTCACAGAATTTTTCCCTGTTTAGTATTAGCACATATTAAAAAAAAAAAAAAAGTTTATGTAATACTCTATTTGCATCTTTAACATGTTTTGTTTATTTTAAAAACCAAGAGCTGAGCATGCACATTATTAATGCAGAAAACATAGTAACGAAAAACAGACCTTTATTTGTCAGATGGAATAATGTGTGCATTCAACCCAATTTTTCCTTTTAAATTAGAAATTAGAAAGTTAAATGTATATGCTAATATCAAATATAACAAAAAGAGTGGAGGTGACTCGAGTCCCCTATTCTTCATTTTGAATGCCATAAATCTCCACATAAGACTTTTAAAGTGCCTGAGTTGGTTGGATATCTAAACCTTAAAGAAATTTTTCTGGGACCTGGGTGTCTAGCTCTGGGAGAATATTTTGAAACTCAGGATTTTAGAATTAATTTAATTTAATTTCCAACTAGTTCCTTGAGCCAGGCAGGAGTTGGAGAGCAAGTGATGGAGACTCATTTTTTAATAAAAAATCACAAGTGACCTGGAAAACTGCTGAATTTCATAACAATCTTAGGTCAGACATGTAGTACTCATTATTTACACAGTAAATAATTTGTAAATAATATTTACACAGTAAATAATTATTTACACAGTAAATACTTGTAAATTGATTATTTATGAGTAAATAATTTAACACAGTAATTCATGCCGAATCACCTGTCTTTAATAAAATTTCATTGTTATTTTCATAGTTTGCATTATTCTATAATGTTAGAACTTTTCTCCATTCTGAAATGTTTGGCTTCTTGATAGGTTCATACAAGCCTACAATAAATATGATACACCTTCACATACATCCAGGGTACATATTCATGGAGATCAGATGTGGAAAGTATAGATACTTGTATGTATAGATATTATTTTTCAATCAATTTAAAATATTTTTATTCAAAGCATTTAAATACTACTAATATAGTGTGCACAAAAAAATGCAATGTGCATTTCTTGCCATTTTTACATTAAATGTAATAAAAGAGTACAGTCCTTGATAATAAAATGCTTGGTTCTATGAAGATAGAGAGTAAAATTCTTAGGTTGCCAATGGTCTGATTGGGACATCATGGGATGCACACAAAGTCTGATTTTCGAAACCTAATGGAGACTTTCCATTAGCCCCACTGGACTTTGGGTCAGACTCTTAAAAGCATATGACTGCCTACAAAAGCATTGTGCAGATGCCTGGCCCATAGGTTCTCCATATACTAAAAAATGAGTATCTTCACATCAATAATTTTAGAGCTTCAAGATCTGTAAGAAATAAGAAAGTACTAGGTCATAATAAGAAATCTACTCTTCTAGATGCTGAGACCTAAGAAAATCAAGCATGTCACGATGAGATCCTGCAAGACATCTAATAGTCATGCAGTATGTCTTCCTATTGACAACAGTTTTCTGACAGAAAGCATACACACTCACTGACAACGTGCCCAACAACTCATTCTCATCACACATAAATATTGCAAGCATTGTGTTCTTCCAGGCACACAAGCTTGTGTCCAGGGAATCATGCGGTGAAGGTAGTGGAGCTGACAACTGTAATGAGACTTTTTCAGTGAGCAGCCCTGCAGTTCATGATGGACTGAATCTTCCTCCTCAGTGCATTACATTACAATGAAAAAAGTTACAAAAATGGAAAGAGGAATGGAAAGGGAAAAGGAAAAGCCTACCTGTTAGTTAGCCCTAACACCAACATTTGTGTTGGATGTGCTCAACACTGATGGAAAGCCAGACAGAAGCTGTTCAAAGGTTTTTGCATCAGGCCATTTCCCCTCCATTAGGCGTGTTCGTTTTTCTCTTGAGTACCAAGAAGTCATTTGGGCTTTCACTACAAAACTAGCAACAAAACTAAATGCTACAGACTATTTACAAGAGCAAAGAAAAAGGACTGGGAAAAAAAAAAAACCAGTAAAGAGCTTTCAGAAGTGGAGGCTGTTGACTTCTGGTGACTTGCCAGGTAATGGTCGGAGACTAACCTAATTATACGAGAGTCTTTACAGCAGCTTTGGTCGTGATCACTTCTGTGATTCTGTTAAAGATTCAGCAAAAAGCAGAGTTGGACCATTCGTTTCATTGTAGTTTCTAAGAGGATTTTGTCAAACAACAGATTTCTGTTGACAATTGTATGTTAACCAAGTATAAGCGAAATCAAATGGCCTTCTTGCAGGTCACAAAAACGTAAGCTGTGTAAGTGTCAGGCTCCTTTCTTTAAAGAAGCTTTGGACCTCTACTCTTTGGACTTGTATCCTATGAGGCACATTAAGAGACTTATTTTCAAAGAATTATGCTTTTTGATTAAGAAGACATGTTTAACTACAATTTTCATCCATCCTGCTTCAGCAGTAGCAAGGGCAGAACAAAATCCCTTATTCAAGAGGGCTTCCCAGCTGTACTATTGCTTCAGGCCCATTATTTCTCTCCCAAGGTGCTCTCAAGCCCCTGTGGCACAGACCCAGCTTTGCTCATGCAACAACTGGTAGAGAGCAAGGGGTGCCTGAAGGGTGCTTAGATCTCAAAACCTTTTTTCCCACGAAACGTTGTTTTTTCAAATAGTGTTGTTCTGATCTGTGTAGCAGTTTGTACTCTGCATCTTTAAAAGCAGGCATGTAAAACTGGAAAGATTTTGTAACCAGGATTAAAGATCCACTACTTTTAATTATATCACAATTAAAATAACAATGGTAGGCTTTTTAGACTAATCAAATAAAAATGATCATATAATTTGACATTTCACGAATGTTTCATATCAATCAGAGAATAAAATACACTTGAATTCTTACTGCAACATTTGCTTGTGTTACTGAGAGTTTTTTAAGGCAACAACAAATGTAACAAATCCATTTATGTACAGCACATTTGCCCTCACTAGGACTGAAGGGTGCACAGGAAAACAGAAAATGTTCTTTGAGATGTCTTAGTAAAAATACATGCAAATAATTGTGAGCAGCATATAACAGCAGAAGACTTTTAAAAGAAGCCTAAATTGCTGCTGGTGGGTTTTTCCCCTAGTTAAATAGAGAGGTGAAAACTCCCCTTTAGGAAAGCCCATGCAGAGCATGCAGGGGTTTTGAGGGAAAATTATTGCACGGGCTGGTTTCCAAAAATACTGTGGCTATAAAACATAATTAGATGGCAAGTATGTGAATAACAAAAGTTAAAATCCCTAAAAGCAATTAAATTCATTTGATAATTGTACGAATACAAGATAAATGTTGTCCTTTTAATTTGTTCTCTGACCACTAAGGTTGCAGCTTTATGGACAACTTTCCAGTAGCACCTTGATCACAGCAGTGACTGCTCTGAGGTCACTGGATAATTTGCTAGATTATATTTCAGAGGGCTTAACTTCCCAACCCAGCTCACCAGGCAGTCACAGAAAACACATTTGTTCATACAGGGAAAATATAAGGGGAGAGAAAGTAAACAAAGGTGAAAGGACAGGTTTTCTACAGACATAAAGTACAGATTTCCTTTTTTTTTTTAATTTTTATTAAGGGTGCTCAGATACTTGTGCAGTCATATGATCTTTAGTGCTGGAGAGCTAAAAAACACAGCAGAGGAACAAGACTTGCCATAACATCACAAGCAGGAGTCGCACCAAAGTTCAGCTGACAATCTCTCAGAAAAAAAAAAAAAGGCAATGTAACTCCCGGACAGACATCCCTATTAATGCAGCCATATTGTATCCCGCCATTTGGTTCAGAAAATAGCTTTGAAATGTGAAGTGATAGACAACAGCCCCATTTGTCACATCTTCCCCTGCAGATACGTGAAAGAAAAGCCAGAACTCACCATTATTCACCAAGACATGGAGTGGACAATTCTTTGCTCTAAACCGCTGCACAAATTCCCGTATAGACTTCATGGAAGCCAAATCACAGTATAAAAACTCCACTGGGAGAGAAGAGGAGAAGAACGAAACCAGAGTTAATTGGTTACAATGATATAAAAACACATTTATAGACATCAACAAGGACTCCTGTGATAATGTCACCAGGAAAGTAAAGGTTTTTAAAATAAACCAGGCTTTTGAAAATTATGGTTGAAGCAGATCTCAGGAGATTCCTTCTTTCTCCTTTCTTCCTTAATTGCTATTTTTAAACTATTGATTCTTCACAGAGCAACTATGAGGAATGCTGCTGCGTGAAGGTGAAGCAGGGTATCAAACAGAGCAAGTATGTCCCATCCTACAGTTTTTTCTATCATTTAGGAAGAAGGGCTACAGCTTTTTGGTCCTGAGATGATCAAGAGATGGCAGATGGAAATCAAAGGGGGAGAGGAGAAGCCACATCAGGCACCACAACGTTGCCCTGTGCTTCTGATGCCAAATATGTTGCCCTATGGGTTTTTTTCCCAGATTATCTGCTGAGTGTCTGTGGTTCAAACAGTGACGTTATAAAACAACTACTATTGCGGCAGTAGGAAAGATGAACAACAGTGTGCCCACACGGCAACTCATTTGACCCGCAATAACAAACATGGCATCATATGTCATGCCCTGGCTCTGGTGGTCATCCAGGGACACCTGATGTCTGGGTCACCTGGCAGCCACAATTAGTCACGTAAATACCTTTCGAATGTGCGTAAGAGTCGTGCCACCCCTTGGCTCCAGCAATGGCACTGTGGTTTGAGAGGACCTTACCTCACACGGACACTGTGGGCAGCATCCTGCCCATGCTGCCAATGTCAGCCAAGGGGCAGGGGGTCAGGGGTCAGGGGGTCACCCGTCTGCCTACGCCAGTGATATTGGTCAAGGGGCAGGATGTCAGTGTCTCAAAATACATTTAATTCTGGTATGTTGCTGTTTCCAAGAAAAAATGCCTCTAACAAAAGCATCCTTTATCCAAACCATTAGTCAGCCATTGCCCTTCACTAGAACACTACAAAATTAATGAATTAAAATAAAAAAGATTACTTAAGTCCCCCAATAACTTTAAACCCATCAGGTTTGAAAATCCTCCTCCTGTTGCAGTTGCTCAGCTTTCACCCCTGACTCTTACAGCATTGCTTGCTTCATTGGTTGCCTTCACTTGCATGACAGCCATGACCAGGTTTATGAAGTCAACACAAGCGTTGCCCTCCCACAACAGCAGTAGCTGTCCCCACACAAACAAAATTATTCAGAAACTCTGCAAAGGGGAAAAGGAAAGAAAATTTTGACCTCATCCATCTGTTTCAGACTTTTAGAAGGTGTACGTATTGTATAGCAGGGGTTTGGCTTTTTTCGCATTAGATATGTTTTAAGCAAGAAAATGTAAGACTCCAGCACAGATGTTATTCTCTCCTCCAGTTTGCTACATGTTGTAGTGGGACTCCAAGCCAGCTAGATGTTGTCCACTCCACCCCAGCCAGGCCCAGTACACTAGAGGTCTGAGGTGGACTTGCCTGAACTTCTTCCATAAAGTGAATTCCAAGAAAGATCAAAAGGTGTTTCAACTTGAGAAAGTCAGACAGTACTGAGCAACCTCCAGTGTCTAAGTTGAGCAGAAAGAAAGGTGAAGGCTGTATAAAGCATGCTTCCCTTGCTCACTGTGTCCTTACAGGGTGAGTCCTTACTGTTCAGTTTGGTTTCAACAAACTCCCAGATTTCCTGAGCTGTGGCAACTTTTGCACAGATGCCCAGTACCCAGGACAGTTTTGGCCACCAGGGTGAGGACTGCGGCATTTTCCCCACTCTCCCCTGTCTTCCTACCTCACGGACTGAGGGCTGCTCCCCTGTGCCCCAGAGGAAGGAACAGCCACCCCCTTCCTTGCACATGGCTTCTCCCACCTCTTCTTCTGAAAGAAACAGCCTTTAAAAGAAGGGAAAATTAAAGATACATAGTTCTTCACACACTAAAGAAAGCCTTTCTGACAGGAGTATTAAACTATTGGGTAAACAGGCTGCAATAAGAGACTTTTCCTGTTTTCCCCCGGTCCATCACTGGTGTACACCAAACTGTTTCATCTTGTCACAACTGAGGCTGCAAGCTATAATGCTTCTTTACAGTATGTCTGTACAATAAGAGCTTATGAAGGCTGTCAGGCACAATAACAAGATAAATAACAAAAGCCAATTACAGCTGTTATTAAAATCTTTTACAGTAGAACAGTTCCTCCAGTTCTCTTCAGTTTAACAGTATGGGGCTTTAATAGTCCTTATACATTTTGAACCTAGACAGTACTAGTCCTCTGAAATTGTCTTAGTGAATTTATATGCTCAGTGGCCTTTTCCATTAAAAAAAGAAAGAAATAGTAGATTCCAGTTTTAAGATAGTGTGAATACATTTTTTCAAAATGGCTGTAAAGTCATAACATTTCAACAACACTGACCCAGGAATAACACTAGGAAATTTCTTGAGCTACTTATAGACCGTTAGGAGGTCTATTTTGTTTAATTTCACTGATGTCCTACATCTGGAGGTGGAAAGGAAATGCAAAAATTACCAAGTTTGTAAAAGCAGAGAGTTGTTCGGGCCATGTGGCCTGGTAGTTACATAAAACCACATGAACGGCAATGTAATTGCTGAGATACACAAAAACCTAGTTGTACTAACTTATTAGTAACCAGTGCAACAATAAATGGAGTAAAGACAAAGCTTTACGCTGCTTCTGCTGTTGCTGTACTTCTCCAGGCAGCCCATCAAGGAAAGAGATCAGGGGAAGCACGATCAGCTGCTTAGAAGGCAGCCATTCACACTGCCAATGGAGGAGTCTCTTTTAATACAAAATATTCATCTTGGTACAGAAGGCATTGGACTTTCATTAGCTGCAGTATTTTGTGGCACAGCACAGGGTCCAACCACTTCATCACCCATATGGACTGTGGCAACAGTATCGACTCTCCTGGATTTTGCCAATGCCACTACACGTGCAAGAAAAGCAGCAGCCTGAGAACATTCACTGAGATAAATTTTAATCTCCCCCCTCGTCTGACCTTTAAATTGTCCTTTTCTGAATTGCCAACACAACGATGGTTAGACAACTAGTGTGCCAATGCGAGTGCTTTCCAGCCTGACCACTGCGATCTCACCCTTCCTGTGAATTAACATTTTGCTACATCTGCCTGTTCTCCCCTCCCTTAATTTTGCAGTTTTGCAGAGCAAATGCTGCCCTGCGTTATGACTCTACAGGGCCCAGACTAATGGCATACTAGGCCAAGGCTATCATTACTAAGCTTATTTACTTGCTTACTTTGGAAGCATGTCATCATATTGAGTACCTGCCATCAAAAGATCAGAACATGCCTTGGAAAGGAAAACAAACAAACAAATCAACTTCCAAACTTTTCTTTTTGCTTACAGGGCAGAAATATTAATGGCCAGAGTCCTTGTTCATGCTTATTCGTGCATGGTGGCTTGTTGCCAGGGAGGCGGTTTCACTGGCGCAAGCACCGCGCCGACCGAGGAGCCGTTCCACTCGAGAAAGAGTGCCAGAACACAGCTCCAAGTCATGTGCTGACTCAGTGGCAGGGCCCTGAACTGAAATTGAGTTTCTTATTTGTCCCATGGTCTGAGTATTTAATTTTTTTTTATCATTGTACTGGAAAATCACACAATGAGAATCTAAGGACAATTATTAGTTTTTAGAATATTTGAAAGTGTGCACAAATATACTAAGTATGCCAGGTTTTTTTATGTCTTAATTAATAAAGACCAGTGTTTAATAATGTGAGCAAATGTCCAAACCTGAACTTGAACTAGCAATGTGACTTGAACTACTTTTCAGAAACAACAATGGTAAAAGGTTTTCTGTACAGGATAGGTATGAGCGAAAAGAAGATGTGCAATAACAGTAAACAAACTGAAACACACCAAAATTAATATTTAGATATGATACTTCCTATCTTATTGTTTTGTCTACTACCAGACTTCAAATTATTCAAGTACGTAATAATTGACAGTAGTGGTCATTCTGCTTTTGAGTTTAATAATATAGTATGTTTTCAAAACTAACTGATTCCTTTGGTTTTCTGTATGCTAAGAAGAGTAAAAATGGGGAGTAGAAACTACATACAGAATACCTACACTTAATGCTATTGAAATACTCTAATTTGTAACTCTATTCCAGTTTAGCTCTCCTTCTCCTATACCACTCTTTGCTTTCAGGTGCTTCCATAATGACAGGCATGCCCGTATTTCTTTCTTCTACTGATAAGAATGTGTCCCTCATTTTTATCTAAATAACCTTTCCACGGGCAGCAAGTTAATACATAACCGTTAGACACTGGCTAAAACATTCACTGTTACAAATATTCTACTGTTATTTTACTCTAATTTAATGACTCGTCAGAAAGTTATTAGCTCATAAAATATTAAAAAAGTGTAATTTCCCAAAAGACAGCTAGAGTTATTTATGCCACTATTCACATGTGAAATATATGATGGTGCTACAATTGCTGCTTCGGTAACTGCGTTCTTTCAAACAAATACCTGCTTGGTGCAGCACCTTTTCAGCAACAGAGAAGTCAGTACGATGTTTTTCTGACTGCTCCTCAAGGAGGCCATACGAATCACACACAGCAATGCTGGCTGGCCACACATGACACCACTGACCACCTGTACTGCTCAGCTCCTGTTCCTGCACTGTGCACCCTCTGCTCACTTGGTCATGGTAACCAAAGTCAGAGGACCTAAAGGAGAGGCACCTGGTGGCTCCTGGAGAGCTTTCTGACACCACAAACCCCACAGAAGACAGAAGGAGACCCAGTGTTAGGACAGCCTGAGACAGCCCCAGAGTGTTTGCACTTTTCTGAGTTTCCCACTTGAGGTCAACTTCCTTATTTCTGCCTGTCTGTTTCTTCACATTGTTAGCACACCTTTATATTTAACATCTAGAGTTCCTCTTCTTTGCTTTCCATGCCTGCACAGTTGACTCTGGTTAGACATTTCTTTTGTGTCTATATCATGGGACACAAAAAGCACAAAATTGGAATTTTGGTTTATTATGGAAGGAAGATTCAGAAGCAAAAGAAATGGACATTATTGCAGCAAATAATCAGGGACTGTAACTTCTGAGATACTCATTGATCAGCTGGACACAGGAGAATGAAACGTTTAGGCTCCTGCAAAAGGCTGTGTCACTCAGGTTTGATTTAGATCAGATAAAGATGAGGTGAAGGCCACCTACCAACTACCCTGTTTTCTGCATTCAACTCTAACTCATTATCTTGAAATTATTATGGACAGCCACAGCTCTAGAAATCATAATTCAGAGTTAACTTTCTTTTATTACTCGTGCCAAGGCAGTTTTCCATCATGCTTTCACTGTCTTTGTGTTAATAACACAAGCAGGGACCCATTCTAGGGAAAGCTCCAACTCTGCCCAGCGCGGCAAGTAGCTGAGAACTCATAGTTCATGGTGGAAAGAGGACTACAGCAAGGATTGCTTTCCCTATTACTGCTTGGCACCCATCTATACACGTCAGAATATACCAGCAGGATGAGGTTTTTCTCCAGCAAGGCACAAGCAATAGTCCTAGGTAAGATAATAAAAAATCATGCCAAGTAGTCATATATTCATGCTCAAAAACACATTGTAAAAGTCCACATAGATGCTTTGTCTCTGGCTACTTTCTCTCCACATAGGGAATTTGGCCTGTCGTCTGGTATTCTGTCTTGCTTTGGCATCTGCAGAGCAGAAAGGAGTAATGTCATCCTGCTAATGAAAGAATTGAGTATGTTTCTGAGCACCCAGACAGTGCAAGGGAGATGTCTATCAGAAAGTGCTCTTAAGGAGGCAAATATCTACCATCTGGTAGACGCTGCATTGCAGATCTAGAGAAATTCCGTCAGCAAGGTGGCAGGTGGAAATGAAGTGGAACAAACCTTAGGAGAGACAAAGCATGAACTGGGAAGAGAAGACATAAAGCGGTACTGACTGGAGCATCCTTCTCTTTTGTCACCGCACTGTCCTTGCTGACACTAATAAACAGCGGCTTTGGTTGGCCCAGTGTTCGAAGACAAGCTTGGTATCTCCCTTCTCCTGTGGTCATCTCCCCTCAAAGTACGGTGTTCCAGAATCCACTCATCTTTCTCAGCTAGGTCTGCTTATCTGCCTACACATCTTCCAGCCAAAACAAAGGCCATTTTCAATCAAAACAGAGCTGCCAAGGTAGGGGAACGAACTTAAGGTTAGCTGGAAATTCTGACCAACTGAGCTCGGAACTGTGGCTGCTATCTGACAATGCTGTGAGTGGAAAATGCAAAAACAGTTCTAGGCTGCTAATGCAAACCTGTGGTTTATCATTCTACCAGCTAGGTATGCGCAGGAGCACATGAACTCCCATCCTCAGAACGTCACTCCTGTTAGCAAAATTTTCCTACATTGTCCAGGACTAAAACAAGGGCTGTGATGAAAGTTCTGCTCAGATGTGCATGACAGAATGTTGCATACTATTCAGGACTATAAAATGCTTACTTTAAAAGGGCTTCATTGTCCAGGACTAAAACAAGGGCTGTGATGAAAGTTCTGCTCAGATGTGCATGACAGAATGTTGCATACTATTCAGGACTATAAAATGCTTACTTTAAAAGGGCTTCTAGGAAGTAAATAAAGCACATGCCAGCCAATTGCATATTGAGCACAATGAGAGACAGTCATTACACATGCAGCAAGCAAGCAGAGCGTCTCCTATTTGTGCCATGCTCCTGCCCTTCTGCACTTGACGACCTCTCTGGCTTCTGCACCACAAGCATTCCAGAATCTTCCCCATTCTACACTAGCAGCCAAGATTCACAGGAATTAAATAATAAATTGATTAAATCACAGAAAATCCTAGTATGCGCTGTCATACCTATGACACTGGTTGACCCTTAATCCCCGCTGCGGTTATGGTGACAATTTGCCGAACTCTGGCTCCTAATCTTTCAAACTTTTTAAAGTATGTGCCTGTGGAACAAAATGTTGGCTGTTAGCTATCTTACAAGTTCCTCTCAGTCTTATCTTCTGTCCTTTATCAGTCTGAATAATTTTGTGGCACTTTTTCAGATCACTGAGCTTTCATAGACCATTAATAGAAATAACAAACCATGGCTAACTCTAGCAGGGATTTACTGTTCAAGCTGATGCTTGTGATATGCCATTGAAGAAAAAGACAGTTGCTACACATCCATCTGGCAAAGTGTGTGAGCGCAGCACCATAGATCAAAAAAATGAGCATATTTAAAGACATACGGTTTGGGTATGGTCATTAAAAGAGAGACTCACAACTTTAGTTAGCTTAGTTTGTCTCCAAAGGCTTCAAGAAGGCAGGTAAGAGCCTCTAAATTAAGCTGCTCCTTCTCTGAGTCACCCACTCTAGTGCCACTAACTTTAAAGGCAGTCTAAAGGGATTAGCTTCCTCTGCCTAATGTTAGCCTTGTGAACAGCCTCTATGTGTCATCCTCCAGCCTCTTCAGTGAAAAAAGAGCTCTGCATCGGTGTTGACAACATAAACAGTAATCCACACTGGGCAAATACTAGAAATTCATCGGATTTTTTCTTAATCGGAATGGTTTGATCACTGTCTGCTCAAAGAGCTATTGTAAAAAAAAAAACATTTCATTGTGCCATTTCTTAACCATGTAGCTTTAACTTATTGTACTAAGAGAAATGAAGAAAGCCTTCAGATTTCTGAGAGATGCTTTCTCTCTCAGAGGTGGGAGAGTAAAATAAAAAAGAAATTTGCCCTCAGAACCTGAGCAGTTTGGCTTAGCTACTTTCAACTTCCACGAGTGTGTGGTCTAGTCCAGTGATCCTTTAAATTTATTGTTAAATTCAATAAACAACCCAGTGGGTCTTGTGTAACAATCAAAATAGCAAAATTCCAGCGTTAGAGCAGTGTTCCAGTTCCATCACTACCACAAGTTCCCATTACTGCCAAAATACCAGCTCATCAGAGGATACCCTGCGATGAACAGCTTCTCAGATCATGTTGCCAGAGCACCAGGATGTAACAGCTGTACAAAAAAGAAGTAGTCCGTGTAAAGAAATGCCTGTGCATGACTTTGCTACTCGCACCACCACATAGGATGTTATTTAAACGTGTTACCATTTTAGCTCATTTCCTGCAGACAGCATCCTCTGGGTTTTCCAAACATACAAGTAGGACTTTGCTGTGTAAAATTTGACATTTTCTGTTCAGCAGTGACAGTGGAAATGCCTCTCATATCTCTTTCTGAGGCCTTCGGAAGGCAGCCTTCATCCTATTCACAGCTAAGTATTCCCGTTCACTGACTAACCAGGGAGGTCCCAGTCAACTGGAGGTTAGGAAATGTGACGGCCATCTACAAGAAGGGCCAGAAGGAGGACCCAGGGGACTACAGACCTGTCAGACTGACCTCGGTGTGGGGGAAGGTGCAATCAGGAGCAGACCATCTTCAGCACCATCACACAGTGTGTACAGGACAATTGGTCAGGTCCAGTCAGCACAGGTTTATGAAGGGCAGGTTCTGCTTGACTGACTTGATCTCCTTCTATGACAAGATGACCAACCTAGTGGATGAGGGAAAGGCTGTGGACGGTGTCCACCTAGAATTTAGGTTAGGAAATGTGACGGCCATCTACAAGAAGGGCCAGAAGGAGGACCCAGGGGACTACAGACCTGTCAGACTGACCTCGGTGTGGGGGAAGGTGCAATCAGGAGCAGACCATCTTCAGCACCATCACACAGTGTGTACAGGACAATTGGTCAGGTCCAGTCAGCACAGGTTTATGAAGGGCAGGTTCTGCTTGACTGACTTGATCTCCTTCTATGACAAGATGACCAACCTAGTGGATGAGGGAAAGGCTGTGGACGTTGTCCACCTAGAATTTAGTAGAGCCATTGCTACTGTTTCCAACAGTTTCTCCTGGAGAAACTGGCTGCTCAGGGCTTGGATGACTCTACCCTTCACTGGGTAAAAAATCCGGCTGAATGTCTGGGCCCAAAAAGTGGTGGGAAATGGGGTTCAATGTAGTTGACAGCCAGTCACAAGTGGTGTTCCCCAGGGTTCAGTGTTGGGGCCTGCTCTCTTTAACATCGTTACCAATGATCTTGACAAGGGGATCGAGTGCAGTCTCAGTCAGTTTGCAGATGACACCTAGTTAGGAGGGTGTGTTGATGTGCTTGAGGGTATGGAGGCTTTACAGAGAGATCTCGTCAAACTGTATTGATGGGCCAAGGCCAATTTTATGAAGTTCAACAAGGTCAAGTACCAGGTCCTGCGCCTGGGCCACAACAACCCCCTTCAATGCTACGGGCTTGGGGAAGAGTGGCTGGAAAGTTGCCCAGCAGAAAAGAGCATGAGGGTATCAGTTGGCAGTTGACTGAATCTGAGCCAGTAGTGTGCCCAGGTGGCCAAGAAGGCCAAGAGCATCCTGGCTTGTATCAGCAATAGTGTGGCCAGCAGGCATAGGAGAGTGATTGTCCCCCTGTACTCAGCACTGGTGAGGCTGCACCTCAAATACTGTGTCCAGTTTTGAGCCCTTCACCACAAGAAGGATGTGGAGGTACTGGAGTGCATCCAGAGAAGCGCAGCAAAGCTGGTGAAGGATCTAGAGCACAAATCTTATGAGGAGTGGCTGAGGAAACTGGGGTTGTTTAGCCTGGAGAAAAGGAGGCTGACGAGAGACCTTATCACTCTCTACAACTACCTGAAAGGAGGTTGCAGTGAAGTGGGGGTCAGTCTCTTCTCCCAAGTAACAAGGTGATAGGGTGAGAAGGAACGACCTCAAGTTGCACCAGGAGAGGTTTAAGTTGGATATTTGGAAAAAGTTCACCATGGAAAAAGTTGCGAATCATTGGAACAGGCTGCCCAGGGAAGTGGTGGAGTCACCATCCCTGGAGGCATTTAGAAGATATGTAGATGTGGTGCTGAGGGATGTGATTTAGTGGTGACTTGGCTGTGCTGGGTTAGTGGTTAGACTTGACGATCTTAGAGGTCTCTTCCAACCAAAATTAGTCTATGATTCTATGATTCTATAAGTAAGTTTTCTCCCCTCACAAGGATCAGAGATAAGAGGACAGACCCAGGTAAAGTCCCTTTGCCTCATGGGGATAGGAGACCTCACAGTGAGCATCTGAAGATTATAATTTATGGACAGAAGAGAAGATAGTTTAGTATACCCTCGTTACTATTACCCTCATTGCAGGGGGGTTGGACTAGATGACCTTTAAAGGTTCCTTCCAACCCTAACTACTATATGATTCTATGTGTCTATGATTCTATATACCTTTAGAGGTAGTTTCCTCTTGCCCCATGGTGAACGGATTTTTGTATTAAATTTCATCACTATATTTGGTGAATTGCAGATACATTTCTTTTTCATCTTGGGTGACATTTACTCCTTACAGTGGCTAAGCTCTACACTGTGACTTATATCTCACTTAAAATCTCAAAATATATGGCACATATGTGACACACACATTACAGTGTACTCATATTGACACTTTCCATCAGGAATGAAACTCAAATAAAGAGCTTTCTGGAAGTAATACAGAGGCAAGTTGTTAAAGATGATAAAAGTCAGCAAGGCTTTTTCAAGATGACAAAATGACAACGTATTTCAGAGCAAGTGAGGAGCATGCATCTTCCTAGAAATGATGCTGAGTCCTCAACTGATTTAAACTTGTATGCTTGGAGCTATCATTTGTTTCCAGTTTCTCAGCTCTGGACTTGCACATTCCCAATGCATCTTGGCTTACATAGCTTGAAAGTTAAGATATCAAATCACTTGTATAATCGATGACCAAGGACACATTCATACACATGAAAGAGTACTAGCGAGGACAAAAAAAGGCCCGGCAATCTTTTGTTGGCAGCCTTCTCCTTCAGAATATTTTATTAGACGTTTAGCCTAAAACACACACCAGCATTCCTCTCGAGCTGTTCCCCTCTTGACTTGGAGGATTTTTGTTCTATATGAACAGCTTACTGTTCACAATCAAATGTAATTTATTCATTCCAAACATTTTCTCCAAGCTAGCCAAACCCTACCAAATTTAATTTAGTTTCAGATTAGCTACTTTGCTCATATCTTTACACCCCTAAATCTTGCTTCCCTCAGCCTCCTTAATTTATTTATTTTTTAATGTGGAAGTTTACTTCCTTCATATTATAAAACAACAAAAAAGAAGCCCTCGCATTTCCAATGTACCCATTCTGGAGAGAGAAAATGAACATTAGCTTCACTGAAGACGAGGCTGTTCACTGAGTCAGGGGTTTGCTAAAACAGGGCTACCATAATTAGAGGCACTTCCAGAGCCATAATATCTGTAGAGCAAACTTTTTGGTTTAGTTGCTACAGTAATGAACCTCCAGATCAAATTAGTTTGCTTTTAGACTGAAATAACTCAGCGCTGATGATACCAGAGTTTCCACAGTGGCCCAGAATTACACTGACCCACTTGGTTGTCATTGGTGTGGATCTGGCTTCTCCTGTACTCTCCTGGATGTAACTGCCAAGCAATGTAAACTGGCTTGTAACCTTCGGTCTTTTTTTTATTTTTTTACCTGCTATTACTGATTTTTAAAAACAGATTAAGACCTTCTGTGCTATTTTATGGCAAGTATCAAAAGTTTCGGTCAAAACTCAGAATGCAACCACCATGTTCTAGTCTGCAGGCAGGGGGTTCTTTCCATAAGACAGTATCAAACATATACTTGGAGATCTGAAAAAAATCCTTTCCAGCAGGACTGTTTGTCTAGGTATTTCATACACTAAATCAGCTTTCAATTCATGGCCAGACTTTAATACCAGTGCATCATTATGTAATGTAAAAAACCCCTCTCCTATTGGCTACATTTCCTGAAAAGAGCACGAATTTTCTGAGTACAGCTGCTTACCATTTCAAAACCACCAAAATAAAAACCTCCAGTGTGAAGAAGTGTTTGTAATAAGCTTTGCTATTACCACAAAAACACCTCAGCAAATATTCTGCTCCACACCCTCTGAGGTAACACCGAGAGGTTGATAGTGTCTCTGCTTGGTAGTACTTCAAGGACAAAAACCTTGCAGAGTCAAAGGAAATAAATCAAAGAATATTTCCAAGCCTCAGGCAAGAATAACTGTGAGTTGTCCAGAATACAACATATTATGCTCTAGACATGAGAACTATCCATAACACATACTTCTCCAAAGACTACTTTCCTTCTCACAAGAAGTTGTGTGCATTTGCCCTCCATGTCAGTCCTAGCACCCATGAGGCAAGCTCGAGCAACTCTCAGATCCAGCTTCGGTCGACTTTTTTTTAATCCTTTTTCTCATTTTTTGGAGATAGTCTTTATGTGGATCAGAGAGTCACTCCTACCTGTGGCAGCAGAGGTAGCTGAGCTGGCAGAGGGGAGACAGCAGAGTAGGCAGATGGGTTGGAGGTGATGCAAGAAGCAAGGGCTGTCCCTTCCACCACTGGTGCAGCTTTAGGGACAGGTGAGTCACAGCTAACCTGGTTTCTGATCACCTGTCAGGGTGGCTGCTCTCCCTGCACATCCCTGCTCCTCTTCACTCCATCCAGACAGGTCTGCTGGTGAAACTGCTTCTGCTGGCTCATGCCAACCTATACGTGGGATGTTATATGAGTTATGGTAAGGGAATATAAATAACCTTGGGTAGAAAAAATGCCAGCATTCTTTCCCACTCCTCCAAGAATCAGGATGCATAGGCTTACTTTTTCCTTCTCTCCAGATCTGACACTAGGCTGTTTCTATTTCATGCTTAAGCAAGCTTAGGTCTGTAGAGGGCTTCTAAGATATGATTCATCTGACCTGTTTCACAAATCTAGTTAAGATGAGATGAATCATGTCCTACAACCATTTATTCCTCTCCACAGACTGCAAAGGGAGCTTGGGGACACTGACTCAGATTTAAACCTCTGCATTATAAACCTCAAAAACTAGGTGATTTGAATTCCAGCGTTCAGTTTCAACTAATAATGGACAGAGAACAAGAGAAAAATCAGAAAACTGTGCATGCATGCAGATGACTCAGTGTTATTCACCATACTCAAGTTTAGGAAAAAAAAAAAAAGAGAGTGAGAACTTCCAGGAGGATCTTGCTAAAGGCTCACAGACAGCTGGGTAACACACACACACACAAAAAAGTCATACTGGAAAAAGATAGGGAGTCTTGCAGGGAGTGTTTAAATTCTTGTCATATTTTGAATGCCTTTGAAGTAACTGCAACTTCTCAACAGAAAAATTGAGATATTGTTGCACACTCTAACTGGTGAACACATCCTGAGAGTCAAAGAAAATAGAGATAATTGTAGTGGTTGAGCTTGGTGCTGCTATGTAGGTACATGCACATAACTGAGACTGAGCTTAAGCAAACTGCAAGGCATTATCATTTCTAAAATAACGACAGTATAGCTATGCATTCCAGGTGAGAACCGGCAGTTTGCTGCTGCTCTATAAATCACACAGCTCTGGTAGCTACTAATCTGCTGCAGAGACTCTACTAGTTAGTGAAGTGATAGGAAAAAAGAAGGGCAGAATAATAAAATGCCAAGAACAGAACCAGTCTCTTGAGTGCTGCTTCACAGGCTGCCCTGTACATGGATTCCACCTCCTTTATATTTTTACTTCTATACAAATAGGCATTATTATTTTTAGATATGTATTCTTATAACAAATGTTTTAGTTTTTTTCTTTGAGATGGATTCATCTTTAGGAAACTTTAGATCTCTGACCTCACCTTGGTCCTGTTTTGTCATTTTGCTATTCTTCCCATCCCACATTCCTTGTTAGTTCTCCAGAATGTTTAACGTGATGACTTTAAAGTAGTGTCCCTATTCAGTGACAGGGCTTTAAAGCAATTAACTTTCGTAGCAGTTCCCTGTTAATGCTGACCTGGATTCCAGGCAATGTAAGACAGTGCTGCTAAGCAAGGAGTCACAGGGTTCTTCTCCTCCACCTCAATATTCAGTGCTTCTGATATTTTCGTTCTTCTTGAAGGCAAACTGACTTTTGGACATTTGAGGAATTCTTGTTCTTAGGAATGTGCATCCTGGGTATTGTCCAGTATCAACTCATGCTGATAAGCACTTTCATTAGACAGTTTGTGGAAATTCTTCCTTTCATTAGAAAAAATATCCCTGGGAAGGCTCTGTCCAGCTGGAAAGAGTATACTCTCATTTGGGGGCAATTTAGGAAAGAAACAGATACTTTTAAGTGCATAACCCCCTTTTTCTTTTCAAGAAAAAAAAATTTTCTAAAGATACTGCTCAAGGAAGGTACCAGGTGGAAAAAAAAAAAAAAAAAAAAAAAAAAAAAAAAAGGAAAAAAAGATACTTAAGTCTTTCTCCTATTCAAAAATCCAGCTTGTGACAATCTTTGCCACCGCCCTTCACTCCGCTCTAAAGAAAGGACTACCTGTACACAAGTCTTTACATTACCATTCAATCTTTGGACTTTCTGGAGATACTTTCATCAATTAAACTCATTTTGAAAAAGTGTTGGTGAAACACTCCTCCAGGTCTGAATTTCTCACCTGCAAAAGAGGTGCAAGATATGGAGCAATGTATCAGTTGTACTACGGTGGGAGCATACAGTCTTGCTGGACTGGTAAAAAGAGTGTTGTTAAATACATAAGAAGCGTATGAATATTTTTCTATGTACATCTACTCTCTAGTTAGAGGGAAGGAAACCAGCAGGAGGTAGAAGGCTCACAGCACTGTTTTCTCCTTTGGTGCACACCCTTCTTGAACAAGCCTTTAAGAGGGGGGAGGGAGAAAATAGAATCTTGCTGATAACCAAGTATAACTCAGATACAGGTACACTGGATTTTCTTTCCATTCTCTTATCTAAGAAAAATAAACTCGGAAAGACAACCCTCTCTTTAATTTTGCAAACTCCTCAGGAAATTAATAATGTATGAAATTATTTTTCCTACATTTTCTGATGTATTACTGGTGTATTTGGATAATGAAGAAGCCAGAAATTCTCCTCACCATAGATTACTATTTCTAATATGGTGATAGATGTGATCCTGAGACTGTGAAGAAGGGGAGTAGAGAACGGCAACTAGCAGGATACTGGATCTGAGGACTTACAAAGATTCTTGATTTCTGCTTAATGCCAAACTAGCATTTTTGGGCAAGATAACCCCACACACACTGGGAAAGAAATCAGATAATAACTTTTATGCAATCAAGCACACTGTTCGAGCAGACTACTTCTAACAGCAGGTCTGGATCTGAATGCAGCCTTTTGAATACATTTTGAATTGCTGAAGATGCCCAGATTAGCAGTGCTGCAAGATCAAAAGGCTGTGATGCAAAATTTTGGTGCAGCATGCTGCAACATATAAAAACCACTCTGCTTGATTTTAGCAGAATCTCACCCACCATAGTGCCTTCCTTAAGTCTCTGTGTAGGGATCAGCTCAACACTTGTAGAGGGTTGAATCTGGCTTCCAGCGCCATGGTGCGCATTGTACAACCCACCCCAGTGCTGGGTATGGTGATGGGTCCCCTTCCCGCCTCCCCTTCCTCATTCGCGAAAGGGCAGCACAGATGAGCTGGCATCCATCTGGGAAAATATGTCAGCTCTGCCTGGGGGAATGCAGGGAGCAGGACTGCAGTGAGGCTGGGAGCGAGTGCCCACCCCCAATTCCTGTGCCAGCACAGGGGCTGTGTTCTTCCTCCGGTTAGCAGCTTGGCTGCTTTGTTGTTTGGTTCTTTCAGTCTACTTGGATGGCAGCCATCAGCGCTCTGTGATTTATCTCTATTTCATTTTTTCCACTTTTTCAGATCCTTGGCTGTTGGTAATTCAATTTCTGGCAACTGCAAACCTTCAGTCCCTATTAGAAGTCATACCCCAAGGCAGACATACCACCATCTGCACTGTAATGGTGGTGGTAGCTAGTGGATGTGAGGAGGCAAATGTCCAGATGCCACTTGGGCTCTGAAACAACTTTAATATACGAATGATGTTTGGATCAGAAATATCTCTCAGAAATATTCGGGTACTCTACCAAGGGACCCCTCCACCCTGTACTCAACTTCTGCATTTTGCTTGTCCCAGTAGCTTTAACGCATGCAGAAAATTAAGTATTTTTCTTTGCCCAGCCTCCAATATCATCAAAGCAGGAACTAATCCCCATCCGGTCATCCGTCATACACACTTGCTTCACTTCCCTCATCTTCCCTACCCTCTCCTCCCAATCTCCATGCTCTCCAGAAGAAATCTTCTTTCAGGGTGTTTGTGCTTAGAGCAAACCATCAAATTCTGCTTTCTGGAGAAATACATCCCATTCTCAAATGCCAGCAGCAGCTCTCCACAGACTGCAGGCACGATACAGCAGCACAAGGCACTGCTGCATGTAAGAGCTGGGAGGCATCATCCCCTCGCCAGCAAGCCTGGAAACGACAGATGTCTTGACCTGAATTAAAGAGAGATGACTATAATTTAGGCAGAAATTACCCCAAAATCTTTCTAAAAAGCTCTACAAGGCTGTAGTCTACAGACATGAAAGTGAAAAGAAAACATGAGAACAGCTGAAGGATGCTCACATTTGTAGCATAAGGTTGCCAGCAAGAAGAGGAGCCTGAACCCCACACTGGATGTTACACAGATCCGCTCCAGTAGAGCCCATCTTTCTGATCATCTGTGTGACACAGGACCTGACCCTACAGTTACTAATTCCTGAGTCAAACCTGTATTCTCTTGATGATCTATGGCACAGCTTGATGAGCTACTAGCTGAAGGAAGCTAGCAAGAAACAAGGACTCTACTTTTCCATGGGGCTAATTATCTTGAGAAGTGGAAAACCTGTGTGGCCACAGTTGCACCTTCCTGATGCAACTGATGAGAAAGGCGGACAACGGCGGTTATCTTGCATGACAACCAAGGGAGCGGAGAGTTGTTCACAACACCACTGGGAAATTTCTTTCTTTCCTCCTGTGTGTACTTGGAAAAATATTTGTATTTATAAACTGAAAATTTATTGGTATTTCCTAAGCACAGTCACACCTGATGCTATCTAGGCAGAGTTTCATCTGTCTCCACCCAGATGGTTCAGTATCTGTCTAATAACCTATCTTCAAAGTTTACGGACTTCACAGTGAGAAAGTTGTAAATTGCTCCTTTTTGGTAGGCACAGCTATCTATAATACACATTCAAACAGTCTGTGTGCATGACTCCCCACAATATTCAGCCTTCTTTTACGTTTTAAAATTACCCTCCCAAAGAGAATGATGTGAAGCAGAAAGACTTCGGGCTCACTAACACCCTTCCTCTATTAAACTGTTCTGAAAGTAATGAAGAAAAAGGTAAATCAATCACAAATATTT
Organism: Buceros rhinoceros silvestris; assembly: GCF_000710305.1. NCBI lineage: Eukaryota > Metazoa > Chordata > Aves > Bucerotiformes > Bucerotidae > Buceros > Buceros rhinoceros. The sequence continues at coordinate 91,884 of NW_010421431.1, read as the reverse complement.
CCTGTCCCTGTTTTGGAAACAACTGCATTCTTGTTCTCCAAAGACACCTCTTTGCTGTTGCCTCTGCTAAGTCAATGAAGGAGTAAGGGGAGCTTGAGCCAGCGAGAACAGAGAACAATTTAAGATATCTGGGCAACCTGGAATGTAATTTTGCTGGAGGGCAATATTCACTTTCCACATAATTTTGTTTTTTGTGAAACAAAGGACTTGTTACAGCTTGGCAATGCTTTTTAGGAGACTTAAATTTCTAATAGAAAAAACCCCTTTAAGATGCTTGACTTGCATTGTTCCAAATGACTACATTCTTCAGCTCTAATCAACCCTGTTTTGGCCATTGCTCTTTTAAGATATGTTTTCTTAACATAAGCCAACATAAGTCTCTGCATAAGCTGCTCCTCACGGCTATAATTTTATGCTACTCTAATGAAGGATTATTTTCAAAACTCGCTTAAAAAACTTGTGTATGCAACCAATACAACAGCAAAGATATTTAAAAAACGGTGGTTGTTTTTTTTTCTTTGGTTGGTTTAGTTGTTTTTTTTTTCTTTAGTTTTTGGTTTTTGGTTTTTGGGGTTTTTTTCAGGATTACGAGTGCTGACACCTATTTTATTCCTGGCAACCATGGCTGCAATATCCAGCCAATAATTTTTCTACCTCAGTTGCAGTAAGCAGCAACCATGGAAGGCAAAGCATGTGCAATCAATGTATTTGAGTGACTGCTGATGACATTTCAAAGTTACAGGTTATGTTTCACACATGAAGTTGAGTAAAAGACATTTGTACTCCTTGCTCTGGGAAGGGAATCCTTCCACAACCCTCTAGATTGACAGGGTTTGTTGTTTCTTATTCCCTTTTTCCCTTGGTTTCCTGACTACCACTCTGCAGCCAAAGTGAATTCACTCTTAGGAAGGGACGGTTTATGCTGCTCCTTTTTTTCCTGGGAGTAGAGTCGTGGTGTATTTTGCATAATACGTGGCAGGACAGCTTAGGTTGAAGCAAAAATTCCTCCTGTGTGTCACTTCTCTACTTCCCTCTACTGCAGCTGCGTTCTCGTATTCTTTTAGTCCCTTCTCTTTTTCAGGGGAAAAATTACACATTCCTCTTTCCAACTAAATTCTGTCTTCTGGAGCTTTTCAATGGAAGGAGGGGGAAGAGGATGTGTCTGGTATTTACAAAACAGTGGGAGCAATCCTTCTAGTGGTTGGAAATACACATCTCAAGAAGAATGTTTGTTGTGCATTAATTTCTGGCAGAAACATCTGTCACTTTAAACTTCAGGATGTTGTTTAAATTACAAAGGGGGAAATAAAAACAAGTTATTAGTGACAAAACTAATGACTGACACAAGACAGAACCTTACAGCTTGTAAGTTAAAGAACGTATCCATGCTCTCTCAGAGGTTATCTGGATTCTACTTCTGTTATACTGTGGTCAGCTTGTGATAAAGCCACCTACAAATAACAGCCAGAATTGGAATCCAAGAATGCTTAGAGATAGCATTTGTAAAAAAAAGAAAAAAAAAAAGATTACAAGTAGTATTAAGTCTGTAGTAATTCTGTGATGCACCTTAGGTCAAAAAACCTTGAAAGCTAAAGTGCAAGATGGAAGAAGGAAACTTCAATTTGGAATGGAAATCCGACTGCTTAATACAAAGTTCTACCAAATCAAATGTATCTCCAAAACCAAATGCAGGTCAAACACCATGCCTGGTTTAGTGCAACCTTAAAAGTTCGATGGATCATACATAGATATTCCATCTTAATTTCCTTAGCACACAAATCGATAAGAAAAAATTAAAAAATGTATTTTTCTCAACATCACTCAACAACTTCTAGAAACAGCAGGAAAAGTTCTACTATTGTCCAAGCGACCAAAACTTATCACTTTCACATTTTGAGCAGCTCCTCGCAAACAGTCACAAAGAAAAACACAGACTGTAGAGCCCTGTAAGACACATTCTAGAAAAGCCACTAGCCGTGAAAAAATGTGACCTAAACATGCAGATTATTGTGCGATATGGCTCATATATTTAAAACATCACAAGATTAGAAAAGTCACCGAGAGGTGTGACTTTTTTCCTACCAATAGCAAGATTCCTGTAGGCCTTTACTGCAATTACAGTTTAGTGGGATCCCTTTGAAGGAAAAGGATGAGCTATCATGTATGAGAACATCAAAGCAGGCAAACAATGACACATCAGTGTGGCAAATATTACAGCTTTGAGTTACCTTTTCACAGCTCTGCATTTCTGCAAGGCAATGTGGAAAGAAAACCAATGTGTACACAGATGGCCCGACAGATATGAATGCTTGGTCCACGGTGATATCAAATGGTAAGACTATCAGATTCACAACAAAGTATGGAACTGAAAAATTTCTAATGCAGAATTCATATCACATTACCCAATCTACCTGAATAAAATGCAATGGGAAGAACCATTATGAATTTTGAAAAAGCATTTAAAAATCATCTGACCATGCACAAGACACCTCTGTAACCTATGAGCTATTTCCTGGCCATTTATCACATTCATTCCAGCAGTGTCTGTCCTCGATCGATTAAAATGTAGCATTAGCTGGGGAAACCCTTCAGTCCTATTTGAGTGCTTGAGAGCTGCTTGAACCTAAGGCTACATACAATTTTGTAAGCAAAATTGCCAGAGCTTATCAAGAAGGGTAAAATACAGCAAAATAATTATATACATTTGTAATTAATTATGTCTCTATTGAAATGCAAAAATTGATCTGTGACAAATCATTATTAAGAACTCTTAGGAGTGAAAATAGAAGGGTGATTTTCTGAATTGATTTAATGGTTGACTTACTTTAATTAGTGGTAAATTATTTATTGCTAGTTCTTTAATCACTTTTTATTTACACAAGGGAGCCCCAATCTTGGTTGAGCTATAGAAATCACTGCAATAATAAACAATAAAAGATGTTATCCAGTCCTTATGTTTTTGTCTGAGTTTGTGGAAGAGAAGTCTAAAGGGCTGGAAGACTCTGATTTCTATTTTACTGTGTAAGGTTATGTGCAAGCAAGCAAGCTATCTGCAGTTAAACTTCGGAAGCATGGAGTGAGCAGATCGTCACAAATCATGGGCATGTATGCACATGCACCACGTCACATCCCTTCATAAACTTATCGTTTTCTACTTTAGAAACAGTTTTTTTCTCCTGTGGGAAACCTGATCCATAATCTCACTTTTTCCAGCTGGTGGGCAACTTCTTCTAACTTTTAGCCTAAACATATTCATGACTAGCTTATACGTCATTGTTTTTGTCAATTGTCTTTTACTGTAAATATATTTGTACTGGTTTTATTATTTGCCCCATTGAGATATACATGAGCAGCAAGGCTATCCTCTTTCGCATTCAATTATTTTTGGACAAAAACAGTCAAGTACGTTTAATCTTTTTGTTGGTGGCAGTTTTGGGGGTTTTTTTTGTTAAATCAGACTCTCTGTTTACCTCAGAAAGCCTCTCTATTTCAGCTGGCATTCACCTCTGTTGAACGTGCAGAGCAGGACAGTACTCTATATTGTAGATAGAATTCAACATAACTTGGTACTAATATTTCCTAATTTCTTTTGGGTACACACCACCAAACACATCTTAGGATCATTTATCTTTTTCACAAATATATGAAAGCTTAAGCTGCTACAGCAGTGGCTTATCTTTGTCACCTTTAGTCATCCTAATAACACTGAATCCACCGATGTCCTCCTTTTCCTCAAGTTATTTTAAAGAGATGAGCTGAGTTTATAGCTGAAAACTTATTTTGTGTTATGGCTCAGGGAAGCCTTTTGATACCAGACAGTTAAAAAGCATCTCAGTGTTAAGAGTTTGCAGCTTATTAGCAAAGCATACTTCTTTGGAATGTCTTTGCATCACGCAGAGCTTCATCTGAGATGATTAAAATTTCATATCAAGAAGTTCAATTAAGCCATGCTGGAAAATCTGCCATTAAAATTCTTTTAAGTCTCATCATACCAATCCTGGGAAAAAATCAACTGTGACAGGCTTGGAAAAGTTCACATTTAAATAATGCTCTTTTGTCCTCCATACAGGGCATATAGAAAAAGTCACCACCAAATATCACAGCAATATTTTAACATACTACCCTTTCTCCTTTTCTAGATCTTTGGGGAGTATAGTAAACAAAATGGGTGGGCAGAAGAAAGGGCAGTATTTTGAGGTAAAGTTTGCTGATCTCACAAAACGGAAACAAACAGATAAAACATGTCAAGAACTCATGGTAAAAAAAAATACATGCCAAGTTATAGTCATGTGAAGGACACAACAGCAACAATAAATTGAACTTGAATTATTTGGAAGAAAGTAAATTAGACAGGAAAATTTTGAACAACTTTACCTCAGAAATTTTTCAGTGGCCATGAAGATCTACATGAAAAGATAAACATGAAGAGGATTGGGGGTTTGGGGTGGGGTTTGTTTTTTTCGGTCTGGTTTTGTATGCAATAGAGTTTTCTTTGTTTTGTATTTTGTTGTTGTTGTTGTTTTCCTATTGGTAATAAACTATTTCAAAACTTCTTTCAAGTTTAGTCATGCTGTAACATGTAAGCAGTACCTAGCTCTTGGAGGACTGCACCTCTGTTTTCGACTTGCCTTCTAATCAGAGGCATTAAAAGCTCCAATGCACCGTCCCAGGCACAACCAGCATGTCATGGATCTGTAGCTGCTCTGGCCTGACCAAGTTCCTGGCAATAAACTTCACTTCTGCAACAACTTAGTCATGAGAATAAACCTTGCTTTCCTGACTGCAAACATCTTTAATGTTTAATGTTTTAGTTTTATATTATTCCTGCCTTCCTGGTCAATAAACTATGTGTATGGAACGTCTGGCTCACAGTTCATAAACAAGGTTTGGTCATGTCTAGCTCATACAGGAGACTCACAAGGACTTGTAAAAGCGACACAGCCTTGGATGACTTTGAGGTCCTATCTATGCAGAGATGACCCATGGGGAACTGAGTAGATAGCTCAGCCCCAAGTTGTCCTTTAGCCATAGACCAAACATGGCAGTGCTGTATTATTTAAAGAACCAGAATCTGAGCTGAGCCTTTGAAATGCCTCAACAAATAGCATGCCCTGAGTCTCGATCCAAACCCCTATTCAGTTCCTGAAAAAGAGAAGCTGGAGGGTTTCAGTGTCAACTTCAGCTGACAACCTTGTGTATTAAAATGACCACAAGATCAGCAAAATAGATGTAAAAAGAAAAGCATACAGAAGTGAGCCTCACCAATGGATGAATAAAGAAGAATAAGGGGAAACTCCATTACATTGCCAAAGATAAATATCCCAGACAGTATAATCCACTCAGGCATAGTCTTTCCCCCAGCCACATAAATCAGGGAATAAAACCCCTAAGATTTGGGTTAGGAATTGGGAGTCATCTCTCCAAAGCTACATCTTGCCCGTATGGAGACCCTTCCCCTTGGAAGGGACTCCGGCCAAGGTAATATTTTGGGGATTGGGAGCCCTTACCTGGAGGGGTAAGTGAATATTTAGCATGCTCTAAGTTTGTAACTGCGGGTGATTAGCTAAAAAAGCTCAATGTTTGCAGCACTTCTTAGGTTGCTATAGTGTATTCTTACTTTTAAGTTGTAATAGTGCATTCTTCCATTGTACCCGTGAAAACCTGCAATAGTGGAGTATTAAACCTGTAAGTGAAGCTCAAAAAATTGTTTGTTTGAGCCTTTCAGTTAAATTTGTAAGCAAAGTTCAAATTACTTGCTTGAACCTTTCAGTCTAGTCTCTTTTTACCATACCAAGTCACACAAGCCTACATTATATTTCTACGTTTCGTGTACTTCCTTTGCATTACCATTTATTGTTCTACCAACACGTATGTCCTATCACAATTTCCACTGATCACCGTATCTCTTTTCACTGGTGATTTCTTTTTCTAGTGTGCTATTACATCCTCCTCCACCACACTCTCAGTCGCAATGGGAGAGCAAATTGGCAATTCAAAGCCTCACTGCTTATTCCTTTGCATTTTACAGTGACCACTGAAAATGATTTTTTTTCCCAACGTTCGAAGAATTCCTGAACTGATCCTCTGTGCAAGATTGCTTGACTTTACCCACAGTGGTAACTGAAATCCATCTGCCCATGACTCATGGCTAAATCTGAACCAATACTTGCTAACCTGTATCCTATGTCCTCCAGTTATCTGTGGAGTAAGATGACCCTCTTTTGGCCTTAATCTCTGTTCTATTATTTAAACATACATCTTGCTATACATTCCTTCTCCAGGATCTGCCAGACCTGGGGGAGACCATTTCCATCCCACCGGACCTGTGATGGCTGGCCCAGAGAGACAAGCTTGCTCTGACCCCCGTCACCTGAAGTTCATAAACTCAACTCTGACGTCTTAATAGGATTCATTAGACATCAGCCCTGTCACTCATGAACATGTTCTTACTCTGGAATTATGATTATGGATTTGAAAGTACAGGGCATCTTTAAATAGCTGAGCAGCAAGAAGGTTGTGTGGGGTCTTTGTTTTCTATTTTTCCCTTAATGAAATTCTATGTTAGAAAGCATTTTAATGAAATGCATAGAGGAAATAAGCAGAAGTTGCTTGAAAATTAGAGTTAATTATGCATTAAATGAAAGTCTTGTATGCAATGGTCTGAACACAGACAGTACTTAGCATGTTTATCATCAGAAGCGTAATGATAAAAACAAAACAAAATGCTTTTGGTCCTTCTTACAGTTGCATGACAACATAAATTAACTGGCTTATTAATAGGTAGAAAGTCAGTGGGGTTTTAGCACCCTACAAATCCAACTACAGTGCTTCTGAGAGGCACTTCGGTTTCCTGGTGCTCAGAAAAAGATGGCAGGCTCTTTCAAAGGAAGCTCTGGAAGGTGACCTTCCTTCACTCACTGTATCAGAAATACAGGAATCCAAATATTTGCCTAGATGATTAGAATAAACAGGAACAACAAGAAAATAAAAACATTTCTATTCCCACTTTTTTCAGTCATAATTTCTACCAGTTACGTGGAATTGATGAGTACTGAGAAAGCAAATGAGTTACCCAGTTAAACATTTCTCAGACGTATATTGAAGAGTAGCAGCTACCGAAGCTACCGTTTCCTGTAAAAAGTGAGCATTCAGATATAATGAAAATTATCTCTGAGAGACTGAATTCTTTGCACCTGTGACTCTACTTCTACTAAGATGCTGAAAAATTAAACTGATTTACCTCGTTATCTATCCCAGTTTTTCTTTGTTTCCCAAGAACCCACCGAACAATCTAACTACCCTGGTGTATCTTTTGTTACTCGTATGAACAGTGTTCTCGGAGACTCAGTGAGCTCATCATTTTGTGTTTCAGAACTAGAAACCCTTCTTTCAGAAAGGTAGGCTATTTTAATGTAAGCCTAGACAAGAGAAAAATCCATCTCCTCTTCTGGAAAGTTTTAGTCTATTTATTTTATGTTTTATCACCCTTGTATTGAAGCTGATTTCTCATTCAACCTTGTCTGCCTTCAGCTGAAGAACATAGGGCAGATAACAACTTCCTGCCCTGCATTTTCAAATCTTGTTCCAGTCTTCACAGGAGACCGCTCATCATACAATCGCCTTTATAACCATTAGAAATGCTGCATTATGACTGGTTTGTTTTCAGCTCTCCCTAACACGTTCTTAATTTGTTTTGCTATGCCTTTTTTTTTTTTCTCCCACTGCTGCTAACAGAACTTTAGTTTTAGTACCTTCTACATTTTTTTCTCTTATGACCACAGACTGTGCTATTCCAGGAAAAATCTACAGGGTCAGACAGAAACTGAACACAGATTTTTTGCCTGGGGTGTAAACTGGCAGGATGCAAGCTGGCTCTGGTCTGGAATTTGATGTAGAGCTGTGCATAAGCAAATACACTTGGCAATATACTTGGGTAACACCTAAATTTCCCTTTAAGGCACTTTCTCCAGTTGTTCATTCATTTCCTTGATCCACCCTTACACTTTCCCCAGTTTTACCAATACCTTGTGAGTGTGTATACATAGACGTATCTACACACACATATATATTTTGTTGCAACATGAATGATTTTCGGAGTGTCACTGGAGAGGTATGTACATTCACAGACAGGGGTTTTAATGTGCTGGCCATTCTTTTGATTTTGCACATCACTGCACAAAGTACGCATCCTCGATTTCCTTAATCTTAGGGTCACATTTTTTTTTGATCCAACTTTGTTTTAGAGTTGGGTGGGGGTTTTTTAGGAAAAAAGGGATTGATGCATACAATTAACAGGAGTACCTAAAAAAAAAAGTTAAGGCAAGTCCTTGACTTGCCTACTTCTGTGCGGCCCATGGGCTATCCCAATTTATTAAGGTGAAATTATTCTAATGCAAAACAAGCAATCTAACAGGTATGTAATTCAGGGGGTGAGATTGTTTTTCTCTCTTTTCCAGGCCAAAATGTAAGTCTGCCAACTGCAGCCACCTCCCTCTCCCCCCAGAAGCCAACCACTTTCAATGAAACATCAGGAGAAACTATTTTCTAGCCAGTGCTTTGCATCAACACCATTCATGCAGCTCAGGAGCAGCTGACAAGATTTTTATTGAGCTTTTCCAAATAATGGACCTTGGCATGGGATTAAGCGCAAAGAAGATATGAAGCAACTGAAAAGGAGAGGCGACAGGGATTCAAATGGCAAACAAACCAGCATTAGTTGCTGCGGGGAGACATCTCAGAGAGCTACAGCACATTTTAGTTTGGATTGCATGGATGTTAACTCCTTCCAATCCTGGCCTAGCAAGGTTACAGATACTGTTTATTGAATGTTTTCTTCCTAGGGCAGTTCCTGTGCTCGTACTGAGGACGCTCCGTGTGTTCCCACTCACCCTCCTTCACGGCTGCACCCTGTGCTGTCCACTGACTTACTGGGTGCTGCATGAGCCAAGCACCCTGCTTCTGCTGTGAAGGGCCCTTTGCTCCTTGTGTCAGCAGGTATGAAACACGTCAACAGCCTCCTTTGAAACAGCCTCCCAAACTGTGGTAGACCAACGGAGGCTGTAGTGCAACTCTTCTTGGAAACACTGTGCTGTTACGAAACAGAGCAAGAAGCTCGTTTTCTAGGAAAACGAATCCTCATTAGATGAAAACTACAAGAAAATAGCTATGGAAAATATGTTGGAGCTTTACTGCAGGGATTTAGTGGCATTTTCATCATACTCATTACCAAAATTAATTCACAAGACTTACCACAAGATGCTGATAGGATACAGCTGTAATACTTTAAAGCTGTTGTAAGAATTCAAAACATGACAATCAAACCAGTTCTCTTTATATATGATTAGAACATTTATTTGCTTGTTCAACTCAAAATTAAGTACTACAGGCAACCAGGAGTTGGGAAGGCAGCCAAGCAGTAAAATGGATTGATTGCCCAAATACATAAAAATCATATCCACAGCTTTCAAACATTCTCTCAAAAGCAGAAAATCATCTCTTCACGGTTACCAAACAACCTGTTTAGACGGGATGGTGAACCTGCTGTTAAACAGAAGACAAAGTTTGTCTGTGAGGTGTAGTTAATACAATTACCAGTTGCTGAAAATAACATGCACCTCTACAAATGTATCCGTTTAAGCTAATTATCAGAAATTAATCAGCAGCAATGTAATTTTTCTTGGTCCTTCAATTATATCAGATAAACAGATGTGCGTTGAAGAAAAACATATCAATCATATAACGCTCTTTTTTTTTTTCAGAAAAGTTGCATTCTCAATCTTTGCTTTGCTTTTCAAATGCTTCCTTCAGAAGATTACAGAACACTTCACTGCAGCACATCAATTATCTGCCATCATTCTCTCAAAGTCAACACTGTCCAAACCAAGAATTAAACAAGTATTTCTAGTAAAAGCAAAGTATAAATTGCAGAAATGGAATCAAGTTTGGTACACTCACTGTCAGACTTTCCAGTGAAAGTCTGGTATTTTTAATCTCTAGTTAACACTGAAGGAATAAGAAGAACTATTTTAAAAATGGGCAAATAATATCTCACAAATAAAAACATTTGCATTAAGAAAATTAAATGTTTTTCCACTGAAAGAAATCCCAACTAAGAAAACAAATTCAGCCTCAGAGGAGGTGCTGAACACAACAGTCTGTGTTCTAGCCAGTGACAGGTCAAAAACTGTTTCTTATCCCCACTGACCGAATCAAGGCCACAGTGGTGCATGCCAGATTCACATTGCTCTTTGTTATTATTACATGTGACAGCTTTAGGATCAGAATTCAAGGCACACAGCATTCAGGGGGATTCTGTATCTTGCTCTGGCAGGAGCTATCAAAAATCCAAGCCATAAATCTGCCTTTGTAGGCTCCGAGTAAGAAAAAGTATACGCTGACAGGTCCAAAAAGTTGTTGAAATATTTTTCACAAAAGAAGTTGCTTATGAGACAAATGAATGTCGTTCCCCAACCCGTATGAATAAAATCTAACAAATATATGGCAATAAATATCTTCAAAGGCTTTTGTAAGCATTAACCAGCCAAAATTAATTTCACTAAAACTTCTACTTGCCTCTTAAATGTTTGGTTAAACAAAACAGCTAAATAAACCTCCTGCCTTCATGCTTAAACTAGTGAATGACTTCTGAAATAGATTTGATCCACATTAATCACTTAAAATAACAAAGCATCATGAATTTTACCTACACACATTGAATGGACATTACTCAGCAATCTCTGAACTGTAAGAGATGCAACAGTCCTTTAGGTTTTCAAACTGTGGTTCAGTTTTCCATATCCAGTAATTGTAATTACTGCAGCTGCACTGCTGCCAACAAAATCCTAGACTCAAAGCTCTTGGCTATGACAGCACATCTAAGTAATCACTATGGGATACGGGGCTAAACTCAAACAGGTTTCTTTTTTATGAGCTATATACATGAGCAAAAGCTAGAGCATGTTTAAACAAAGCAAATCAATTCAAGTCAAGCCTCCCTACTTAATAGATTCACATAGCTTATTAAGATGAGCAAATGCCTTAATGAAGAACACCCATCTTCTAAATGAGAGAAAGAAGGCCTTGGCTGTTCTATTTAGGCAGGGCAGGGCATAGCCCCAGTTTCAGGCTGTCTCAGTGCTCAGAGAAGCAAATCCACTACACAATGAGTTCACTGTGGTCTTTTCACTTCTCTACCCATTACTTTTAGTCCTACCTTGCTACCTAGTAGAGTTGTCATGGTTATCTGAGAGCTCCCCAGTGGGCATATCACCCTTTGCAGGACAGCAAGAGTCATGGCCAGAGTCACTTCGTGTTCATCTGGGCTTTTCAAATGACAGGATGGCTTCTTTCACTTTCCCTTCCAGAAAATCACCACATACTTCAGAAGCTCCTAAGAAGTAAACAAATACTGGCTCTAATGGAAGATTTAGAGTAATATCAGTCAGGGGAAACTACCATGATCATTTCCTATAATGAAAACTCTTCCCCTCATGCATTTTCTTCCCACCCCAGTACGAGTTGGAGAAGTTGTCAGTGTAAGCTGGTCAACAATTACATCATTCTCGGACTGTGCCATCTCAGACGCTACAGGGTTTTTCCGCTGCCTTGTCAGTTGTAGAAAACAACTGTAATGGCTCTAATTTATCTGTGAGGAAACCATTGCCACACTACGGCCTGTGAGTGGTGAATATAACTTAACACTATAAAATATTTTTTAAAAATGTACTCAGACGCACAGATTTGGAGACAACAGTTCCAAACCAAGAAATACTACTCTCCTTAGATTATACCATACTTGGGTGTTAATGTAGTCAGGGTATTCTACATTACATCTTTGACAAGACATGGTTGGTCTTGTTTTCCCTTTGTTTTTTTACCCCAGCAGTTGTGAATATGGACAACATATGCAATAGAAGTGTAAAAATGCTATAATTTTAATTTGTAGCATTTAGCAATCCCTTAACCATGGTGAATGTGTTCAGATGACTGACTAAAGCTAACTGGAAGGCTCAAAGGCTCCAGAACAGGAATTGATTGGCTGAGAATTTCTTATTATGAGCACTGGGACTGGGTCCGTGGTTCATATACACAGGCATACATCACATTCATAGGTGAACTACTTAATTAATTATGCAAATTTTTACAGCTAATTACAAAATACATGCTAAGGAGTGCTTCATATTCCAAGGGATTTTGATCTCTATGAAATTAATTAAATATGGAACTGGTAACTAGATTCATAATTTACTGAAAAATTAAAAAGGAAAATACAGGAAAAGGAAAACAATTACTGTGCAACACTGTGGCTTCATGCAGAATCAACTCAGAATTTCAAATAGAAAATCCAGTTTGCCTAGAGGTTTTCCTGATTGTCATCTTCAAAAATTGGCTATCTGACATCATCATTTACTGCGCACAGTACATCTCACAGTCATTCATATTCCCTCTCTGGCTGTGTCACCTATCTGACGAAACAACCTGAAAATACATCATTACGTATGAAAAGAATTCAAATGGATGAAATGCAAATATAAAGTGGTATTGAATGACATTAGAATGTTACCGAACAGATTAAATTAGCATTTTTCCACAACATTAAGACTCTGTCATGGAATGAAGCTCACAGTACATTCCTTTCTCTATCTTTTAGTCAAATTAACTCTGGGCTTTTCCTTGCGTTGTGGCTTTATCTTAATGGAGAATTATGATGGAGCAGTCAGTTGTTGCCCAGGTAATACCACTCACAGGAGTTCCAAACACCACCAGGCAATCAAAATATACATTGAAAAAATAATGTGGTATCCACCATGAACGACTGGTTCTGTCATGCACAGAAATATTTTAATACTTTCTCTATTTTCCTTTCCCCTCGTCAGTCAAGAGATACTCTCTTGAGCTGCAGATACTTGTGGTTTTGTGGTTAGAGCAGCATTTCGTCATGATCTACTACATATAATACATCCATAGGCCATGAAAAGAGAACTTTTCAGGTACACAGGGGTTGAATTCTGCATCAAGCTGCAGAAGCGCTATCTGTTTCAGGCACAAACTGAGGTTCAATCTATTTTATAGAGACAGAGATATGGCTCAACATGGCAACACAGCATCTTCCAATTAAAGCATTTTGTAAAAGTTTTTAAACACAGTTGTTATCACATGAATAGAAGAACCATGTTTCCATGTTTTTACTTGATATATGTTTTCCTTTGGGCTTCCATCTTCAAGAAGATTTGAAGATTCCTCACTGTGTATATCAGAAAAGGGTATATCAGTAAACTCAATGTCATCTCTTACTGACATGTTTCTTCTTGGCTGGCTTTTTTTCCTATTGTGACTTTTATTTCCTCTTCAGACAGGAAATTCTATGCAATTTCCATTATGATTTTGTGCAATATTAGAACCATTAAAGAACTACAGGTTCACAGGCAGAACTGATCTGTTTTCAGATATTTTATTCAAAACACCGTTTCTCCTCCCATGAAAACATGAAAACTGGAATATCACAGCTTTTGCATCTCCTCCACATTTCTATCTGTAGTGTCAGGGGGTTCTTTCAGAAGAATTATTTCAATAAAGTTAATGTATCATATCTGAACCACAAATTCTCCATCCCTGGTATACTGGAATTTCTTTCAAAACATAAAATCCTTGCTAACATTTCATGGTGTTACAATGAAGCTTTCTGGTGGAAAGAAAAAAAAAAACCTAGATGAAAAGCTCTATGCTATAAATTTCTACCTTCTTGGTACTGAGTTTCCACAAGTAAGCTCAGAATAGATGTAGCCTGCATGACACGAGGTATTTACAAAGCAAAGCACAAACTATTTCAGTATCACATATACAACAGTCCTTCAGCGATGCATGTGGAGCTTGATATTCTTTGTGCTGAAGTCAACAATTAGACATTTGCTTTAGTGGAAGGCTTTAGAGAAACAAAATGATAAAAGGAAGGATAATGATCAAGACCACTGAAATCACAGGGAAAGTTGTGCATATCGACCTAGACTAAGGCTAGAAAACACAACATGATGTAAGAAACTAGGGCTTAAAGAGGGAGTTGGATAGGAGGAGAAAATCAAGGCAGATGAAAGATCATCGAAGGGAATGAACAGAATAATTTTTATCACAAAAGCTTAAAGTTGAGGCAAACATGATCAGAAACTTGGGGAAAAAAGATGGTGGTAATGGTCAGCAAATTAGACAAGAAGAAAGCAAGATAAAGCATAAGACTTGGAGATGAAATGATTAATAGCTGAAGCAGGTAAAAAAAAAAAAACAAAACCAAGGGAAAAACAACAGGAGGAGTTTCCTGTATCACCCAATTTCTAAGCAGAATACTTCTGTGACACATCAGAGTGTCAGAGTATTGAATGAAGCTTCTAGAGTATCCGTAATTTTTTTCATATATAACTGCACCTCCTGAGTGCAGCCAAATCAGAAAGAAACTGATAAAAAAAAAATCCATAAACAAGATAGAAAAAAGATAATTTGGAAAAGCTTTTGGAACAAAGATTTGTGATGAAAGACATGAAACAGAGCATGGAGAAACATTTAGCAGATAATGTTTCTGCAGGTTTCCAATAGTCTGTTGTCAGAGCAGTCAAGATGTTTTGACACTCTATCTCGTCAGTCAGTTGTGTGAGACTGAGAATGAGGAATGTGACCATCTGGAAGCACAACAAAGGACCAGCAGGAACTTTATTGACAACAACAAAAAATGAGATTAAAGGAGCTTAACAATTGCACTGAGTGCCTCATTCAGAATTCTAACAGGGGAAGAAGAGCTGCTGGGGAGACAAGAGGAAAACAGAAGGTTTCTGTTCTGGACTAGCAAGGACAGAAAAACCAAGAATGCACTTACAGTCTTTTTAATAGTCGCCTACTAGGAAATACCATGACAGGTCTACTGTGTGTAGTTTCATCAAGAGGAAGCATCAACATTGATCAGTACATAGCACTACCTATAGGAAGGGAGAATAAGAGTATCTTCGCGCTAGGGAAAG
>NW_010421431.1:70220-76798 GCF_000710305.1 Buceros rhinoceros silvestris | reverse complement strand
AAGAAGCATTAGTAACCTCAGTGACAATGTCATACATTGTCATTGGCCTTGCAACGTCCTTTGGAGAGTTGAAAAGATGAAGCTGAAAGTTTGGAGTAGGAAGTTGCAAGATGAACTGAATTACGCAGAAGCTTCTACAGGAAGTGAAGGCTATATGAACTGCCCCGCTCAGAGATAATGCACAAGACATAATTCAGTGACTGCTGTAGAAACACATACACTGCTTTAGATTTAAAATAAATGTCAGTGGAGTTGCCTTTATTGGAGCTGAAAATTCTGTGGGCTTATCATTACTTTTGCATGGCATTTCTGCATTTTCCCACCAGCTGTGAGGTGGATTCTGCACTGTGCCTGCAAGCACAATCAATAACTCTTGAAAGATGCAATAGGAATAGGATTCAAATACCTACAACAACCACCTCCACTTTAGCTGCAGGTAGTATTTCAAGAAAACAAAAGTGAGATAAAGTAGAGCACAGGAGTGATTAGATCATTTAGGGAAAGTGTATATTTGCCTCACGTGGTGAAAACGATTTTCTTGGTATTGCCCAAAAAGGAAAGAAAGGGGCTCATTCAATGAGCAATTCTGTTTCTAGAACAAACTATTGCAAGTTGGTTAATATCCTTGACAGTACTGAAGAGATAAATTATTAGTAAATGTTATTTTGAAATGTTACCATGAAGCTCTAAGCATATGCCCCAATAATCTGAGATTAAATCATTCAGCTATCAAGGTGTTATTGATTCTGAGTAAGGATATTAAAGTTTAATCAGGACACCTAAATTATATTTTACTTGCAAATTTTACTGCTTTAAAAAAAACATACTTTATAGTCAAAAGCAAAACCATACCTTTGTTATTATTTCATTAATGCTAGTGGCGATTTTGGCAGTGCTACAACAAATTATTAAATGGATTTGGTTAAATGTAACGTACAGCACAATTAGTAAAGAAAATTCACTAGCACAGGTGCTTCTAAAAATATATCCAGTGAGGCAAATAAGAGATTTTAATTTCTTTTTAACTCCCCTTTGTACATAATACAGTATATTGCGCATGCACTCTTCTACTGAACACTTACTCTTATTTAAGCTTGTCTCTTTTGTTGAAATCTGAAGATATATTCTGTCATTCACATTCAATCAGCTTACTTGCATTGACTTTATGAAGAGAAAGGTACCATTCAAGCAATTTGGATACTGAGTAAATAATTTTAATGAGAGACATCAGACTTCCCGAACCAACATTTCTCCTTTCGTCTTCATACAAGAGTGCTATTGTCATAGATAGAAGATATTCAAGGACGGTCATCCCTAATCTAATACTGTATTGGGAATATTTGATATTATTTATTAATTGAATCATTTAGTTATGTAAAATGAATAAGGCACATATAGGCAATCTTTTGATCCCCAGACCTTGTACACAATACATGAGAGATTTCTCCAAGGCTGAATTTGCAGGCTCCATGTATCACTAGAATAAGAGAAGGAAAGAAAGAAGCTAGAGGCATTTGAAGAGCATGACAGCTCAGAGAAATAAATTGCAGACCATCTACATGACACAGCTAGAATAGGTCCATGAGTGCTCACCCAGCTGCAGCCTAAGGGATCTGCGATGCAGCCAGCTGCTGCTGCTCTATGACAGCTGGGATCTGTAACTAGCATTGAAATGAGAAAAAAAAAAAAGTAAAACGAAAAACGAGAGGGGAAAGAATTTAAGAGTTATGTGAGGTTAACAACAACAACAACTCACCTCTCTCCTCCCCAACATCAGAGGTATTTCTAAAGAAAAATTTTCTTGCAGGCAAATATGAAGATGGAGCCTGCGTTCACTGCATGGACATAGTGCACAAATGAAAGGTGAAATAAGCCCTGGCAAATGAGTTTCACACAACGAAACTATTACAGAAGCAGACTAACACTGCTAAAAGCAGTACTGCATGTCCATATTGACCAGCAGTTTTGTTACTGCTCCACTTGCAAGGATTACCATGGCTAATTCATGCCATGGGGATGAGAGCACTTGGTTTTTAAGGCTGAGTCAGTGGTCTCAAGCATTATGTCAAGCAAATCCAATTCTCCACTCGCAGAAAACCTCAGTCTGATTTCCCTGGCCCACTCACCAGTGTTTACTGGGCACAGAGAGAAGTGCAAGCAGGGAAGTGACTTGCCTGAGAACATGCTGTGCTACCCACAGAGCTAGGGAAGATGAAACCAACCCGACAAGGAAATACCCCTTGCACAAAAGCCTGCGTCCTCCTACCACACCAGAAATCAGGTGTTTGCCATCCATGTAGTAATGAAAACACGAGTTTGCTGGGTTTCAGTGTTTTGCAAATCTCTACAAAATACAGTAAAACTAGCAGTCTAGTTCCAGATTACTGCACAGAGCTGCTGACAGGTTCCCTTTCTACGGCTTGTGCACTTCATCAAAGGTTACTCAACATGTCTAGATGGCTTCTCATCCTCATATGACCCCCTCTTCCTCTCATGACTGAAATTCAAGTGATTCAGATAAGCCTGACATTCCAAAAGATTTACTGAGTATAATTTTATAGAAGCAAATTGACTGCTTCTCTTAGCTGGATCAGCAATGTTTCCCCTCATCAGTCTGCAGTGCTAGTGAAGCTTCAAACTGCTGCAGTAACTCTCTGAGAGAGAGACCTCTCTGGGAAAGATCATGGGTGGAAAAAAGACTTCTGTGCCCTTGCACGTGTTTCTGTGGCATTTCGTATATTTACATTTTTGGGGAACTAACTCCGGGCCAGATTTTGTCACTCCTATTCACAGTGAAGAGCATCTGACTGCATGATTACTCCCAAGGGGCTACACTGAGCCAATTTGGATCACGCTGAAGAGCTCTTTCCACTGTGAGTGATTTATTTTTCTGTCTGGCTTAAAGATGGCTTCAGCTGAACTATTCATAGATGAAGGCAGTGTTCATCATGGTGGCATATGCAACCTCTGCAAAGGGTCCTCCACTCATGGAAAGGGCAGATGGCACTGCTGTGAGCTTGTAGTGTCTGCATGAAATAGGGAGTGAGATAGGTAAGGCACATCGGCGTTACGCTGATGCTGCTCATAGACACCTCGCCAGCAAGTACAGACACACACAACACTGTGTAAATCTCTGTCGGACAGACAAAACTTACATTTTGGGCAATGAGGACTTGGCCTTTGCTTTTGGCATCAGACAACTTACAGTGTCGCATCAGCCTGGAAATTACATTTCTGGAAGTTACAGACCTGACAGCTGTATCTAACATGCATAGATGCACATGCTATAATGTGGCTTTGATGCTGGAGCCATGGCCATCACCCCAAGAGTCTTTCACAGAGGTTAGAGCTTCTTCCTGAGGCAGTAAGGAAAATCTGACTGCATGAAGCAAACACAAAATATATGGATACATAAGGTTTGATTAGGCATATTCATAGGCAATAGGGAGATGAACATATCAACCACCAGAGTAACATTTGAAATGTCTGCCTTTCCTCTTCCAAGGCATTTCTCCAAGGTCTTATATAGAGAAGTACCTCATGGATGAATAGCTACTATTTGGCACAACTAAGAGGCAGTTTGGGAGCCTAAAGATTTTATTGTATCTGTAGCTTAAGCAACAATACACAGAGAGAAGAACTGAAAATGGGAAAATTACTAGTTGTTCATGCTTGGCCTTGAGACACAACCAGCAAATGGAAAATTTTGGATCTTTGGTGCAGGTCTTAACTCCCACATCATGCACCCTGGCACATTAACACCAAACAACACGACAGAGAAAAGATTTTCCACTGGCTCATTTAAGAAGTCCCATGGACAGCTAAAAATGCTCCCCAGAAACACAGAAAAATATGAAATGCACTGCGTGATTCCAGTACATTCAGGGGGAAAAAAAAATCCCAGAACCCATTGATGTGTTACAAGATTTAAAACTGGCAAAGCTATAGAAAAATTCTGATGGGTCCTTATCTAAACCATTTACTCCAAAAATAGCACGACTGATTTCATGCCCTTTACTGTTTCTTTCAATGATCCAAGTTCCCCCCACCTCCGCAGTCAAACAGAAGCTAAGAAAAGAAAACAAACCTTAACATTACAAATGTTAAGCCTGCGATGAATAATGCTCGCACTCCGGAGGACCCAATGTTACCACCAGAGAAATCCACTGTCTCTTCTTGTGAATGATGGCTGTGTTTAGTTTGGGCTCAAATCCTGGCTGACGTGACTGAGTCCCTACAAATTTCACGCAGGCCCAGAGGATAAAGAACTGGATGAGAGGTGGCATGTAACACACAGGAACTGTAGAATAGGAAGAGTCTTTGGGTTTGGGAATAGGGAAAAGTTTGCCTCACTGGTTTTGGGTTGGAGCAAGGCGGGGCTGGTAAACATAACGCTGAACCAGATTGTGGCCTTTCCCTTGTGGGTCCTCAGCACAACGGGCTAAATGGATCAACACACAGGATCAATGCCTTAAAAAGCATAAGGAGGGGGAGCCAAGCAAATTTCTTTTTGTTAGTTACCCATGGTTAATGGCTTTGCTGGACTGATGCCAGCTACCATAACATACATATCTTTCAAATTTCTCTAGAAGTGGTAGGTGTATTATTTGTTAAATTACTCCCTTCCTTATCTCATGTAAAAAAATATATATATATCTTCTTTTACTAAAAACAGACAAATCATTTTGCAGCAGGCTGAAATGCCCCTACGTATATCTTCCTGGGAGCCTTTAAACTCTTGTTTCACTAATTCCAACAGTTGTCTTCCCTGCAAAGGAGTGAATTATACATGGCAGCAAAGGAACAGGAGAAAGAACAGGATGGAGGTGATCTCAGTTAACTAGAGCTGCCTACAGATGTTAGCTGCCTAACTGCAGCTAGTCAGTTATCCTGCCTTCCTTAAAACAGGTGTCTGAGGTGGAGAAAATTGCCTTTTAAATGTGCTTCTCTCCTGTCTCCAGTGAAGATGTTTGGGTGAGGAGCTTGGAGGACCCAACCAACTCTCAAATGGCTGAAGCTGGCAAGGGGAGTCACACAGTGCTGGGAAACACTGGACAGGAGCAGAAGAGCCCAAATTCCAGCCCCTAATCTCATCCTTACCAGCTGCACCAATTGTCAGTTTCCTTATATCCTCAAGGTCTTCCAAAGGACACTCCAATTCCCCAGGACCTGAACTGGTGAGTCTTGTCTAACAGTCGGCTGCAGCAAATGTGTGTGAGATGCAACAACACAGAGGAGCTGCTTTCAGCATGGTGGGTCACTGCTAAAACTGAGCGGGAAGGCTCATCTGGCCCATCAGTTATTGCTGCTTTCCACAGCATTTCCCACCAGCTCCCAACCACCAGTGGTTTAGAGATGCTAACTGTCCAAGCTATGCCTCAGAGACATTTCAGCAAGTGAGAAGACCACAAGTTACTCAATACAGTCCACAAAGGCTTTCTCAGTCACTGAATTTAAGCAATACTGTAGATGAGATCAGACAGACTGAACCACAACTTGCCCAGCATTAGCTATCCCAAAGGACTGTTTCTCATAAAAGAGGTACCACGGTGAGTCATGAAAGGCCTCACTTCTTTCAAGGAATAAAAATTGTACGAAGGATGTTTGAGTTCCTTCCTCACGAAAGGATCTGTTGCTAAGCAAATGGGCTAGAGTCTGGGCAGGAGATCCATGTTATCTGTCTCCTGATATCTTGGGAACAAACATCCTAGAAGCTCTATCTGCAAGATCTTGTTTACACAAGATGAGAGAGGTTTCGATGGAGACGAGTGGATGAGATGCCTGCACAAACCTCTGGAATATATATCTCCCTCTAGAACAACCTTGCTAGCTTTATAAATTTCCAGCTCTCATAACAGTGAAACATTTTTTCCCCCCCTTGAGCACCAGCTTAAGATTTCAGAAAAACAAGGTCCTCAATAATATTTCATGCAACATATATTAAATATATTTTATCTAACCTGTTCCCTGCACAATAATTAAAAAAAACACCCATGTTCCTGCTGTTTTGGACTTGATGACCCCTCCCAATTCAACTAATTTGGTGGGAGCATGCTGTAGTTCATTTCTGTAATTCCCCAGACTTAGTAGAACTTAGCCTTCCAGAGTATCCAGATTGCCTTGCTGCAAAAACAAAGGTGATAGTCAGCATTGATGTGTGCCTCTGTCTCACCCCAGTAAGGGGTGAGGATGCCACCAGTCAGGAGCACCTGCTAAGTCAATCACTTTACATATAGCTCTCCGAAAACAATCAAGATAGATTATATTTCAAAAAGACCAATGGATATATCACCCAAAGACATGACATGGGCAGGTACTACATAACAGGCACCTTCACTGAGTTTAATACAGTCTAAATATTTCTAACTAGGTCCAAGGTTCTTTGGTCTGAGAAATAAAAATCTAAACATGTTTCAAAAATGGAAGTTAGGCACTTCAAAAACTTGAAGTTAGACCTGGCAAGAGCAGACATATTTTTAATAGTGGTAACAAATAACTACTTAGTAATGCATGTGATAGATTCTTCCCAAGTTGTATCAGACATACTTTTGGGGCTTCTTTTTCTCTTCTGATAAAGT
>NW_010421431.1:61111-70106 GCF_000710305.1 Buceros rhinoceros silvestris | reverse complement strand
GAAAGGTCTGCTGATCACCTTATCTTACATCTCATTGGGTTCAACTTTTCCAATACATGGGATTTCTGTGGGGTTTTTTGCTTAAATATTCCAAAAATGTATTAGTTTGCTTGTAGTGTACATGGAAGTTGAAAGAAATAGTTTCATAATAAATGCATGATCTGAGCTATTTCACTGACATAACTACATTTTTTCCCCACTCTTTTCTGGTGCCCATTTTTTCCCCTCCCACACAGCTGAACCCATTAGTCTCTTATGCCTCTTGCCTCTCTGTTGCTCAATATCCTGTCATGATTTATCCCTGTTCATCAGTGAGTGGGAAAGCAGCAAAAACACAGTTAAATCCCCACTTCTGTCATGACATGTAACATCTCACAGCTTTTGTCTGATCTACTACTACTGCATAGTTTGAAAGCTCTACTTAAAAACTACATTTGAGTTAAAAATCAAACCATTACTTCGGAGAGTATCCACAATTTTCCTTGTGTGTGTGGCATTGGAGGGAGCACACATAAAGACACAGTAGCTCTACAGCATGTTCAGGCCTTTTATTTCCCATTTCCTCCAGACCTCTGACCTTCAAAGTCTTTCTGCAAACCTGAAGGAAACAAAGCAGGGATGACTACATTTTCTGAGGCATGGGGTCTACGCAGAAACATTGCAGCTTTGTGCAGAAGCTCTGCCACGAAGAAGTAGGCATTGTTCAAGCCTGGCAAAGATGATTAATATGCTGCAATGTCTTAGGCAGGAAAGCTTATCCTACAGGTGGATCAAGCAGTCCAGGTGTTTGGAAAGCTGTCCCCTGCCTCCTCCAAGGATTCTAAAACTGCGTGCTATTTTTGGAGCTTTTTCAAACCACCTTGTTAAAACACCTGGGCTCTCTCAACTCCTTCTGCCAGATATTGCCATGGGGGGAGTATTACATATTCTTTATGCGTGCCTTAATTCACAAAAATAAGTGATCAATGACAACGTGAGAGCCAGGCATTCTCAATTAAGATCATATCAGCTCAGAAACAAGGTGGGTTTTTTCCTTTTATTCCAGCCAATTCTTAATTAAAACAGGTAAATAAATACATAAGACTGCTGGAATTGAATTTGGAAAGGCTGAAATTCCCAAAGACAATCTGTTATTGACATGTTACTGAAGAAACAAAATGTTATTCACTTTATGAACCTTTACTTTCAGCTCACATAAGAAGAGATTAACTTCTAGCCAAAATAAATCCTGATTTACAGTTGTCCCTGAGTCACTTAGTGAAATGAAGCTTTTAGATCTTCACTGTAACCATAGATAAGACATTTTTAAAAAAAAAGTACAAAGCATACTCATGACTTCAGAAGCTGAACTAACTGTAATTAAAAAGTCCAAATTTTGCTCATCTTTAGAAACTATTCCTGTATCTCATCCACCCTTCTCCACTTTCTGAAAGTTTCACAAAATGCACCAGGACACAGAAGTGACCTTTTAGTCAACAATTTAAATTACTCTTGAGACTGAATATGAAGATTCAATACAAACTACTGTTTATTCCTCATACTAAAAAAGGTGAAGGATCCATGTTTATACAGTTAATGATGGGTTCAGTACAGCCAGCAGCACTCCAGCTGCAGCTGGCATGCCAGTCATCCTTCGGCTGTTGCTAGCTCTTCCACCTTTACTTCTTATCAAGGCTTGGTTCTGCTTCTTGAAACTCTCCCTTGTGAGACAAAAATCACATGCCCCATGAAACAGCAATTCAAAAATCTTGAATTTATCTAGCACTCTAATATCTAGGCTAAAGATACACGTCACAGTATTCACAAATGTCTTTACAGAGCTTTTCAGATGGTCTTGCTGGTGACTCATGTTCCCCTGACTCCTTCTCCAACAAAAAGGAAAAAAGAAATATCCTAATTTATCCATCTTTTTGCTACATATCTCCTTACTGCATTCACTTAAAATTAGCTTTACTTTCCAGACAAGGCTTCTGATCAGTCAGCACACCATTGCCATTGCTTGGTGTCTAACCACTTGCTTCCATCTTCTCAGTGGACTTGACACCCACACACTGAGGCAGGTAATACACAGGAGGGCTCCTGAATAGGATACCCTCTGTTCAAAGATGCTATGCAGCATCAGCTTGCACCCTAGCATGCTGCCCTCTTGGTGCCTTCAGCACCTCGCTTTTGCAACCCACAGACTTCATTCCTCAGTTCCACCAAGTTCAGTACAACTGCTATTATGAGACAGGAGTGATCTGAGGCAAAAGCACTGGCCATTTCCAAATCATTCCTGTTTGCTTTATCTGAATATTCACTGTTACACACACTCACCACAAAACCAAAACAAACAACAAACAAACAACAATACCCCAAACACTTCAGGTTTCCAGTGTCAGGTTTGTTTGAGCCCCAAGGAGAACCCTTCCCTATGCACCTGAGTCTAAGGGCTGCCTAATGGCTCTGTTCTTCCAGGATCTGAGTCGTTACCTCTTCCTGCTGCCAGTTCTGAGCACTCTCAGGAGAAAGGCAGTGGTTCATTTGCTTTGTACCCAAACAAGTGGTAGGTGCCAGGTGTTACAAATTATCTGTAAAACAGGCTGAACAGACAGCTGGTGAAAGTTGCTGACAACACAGAAACATTTAGCTTAACCAAAAGGCTTGGGAGGATCATTAGAAATTTCCCAAAAGACCAAGCAAAAATATGCAATTAGGCAATGCTTAACAGAGGAATGATTGCAGCTAAGTGCAAGGTGTTGTATGAGAGTGGAGAAAAATAAACAATGTTCTGGATGAGTGTGACCTCTTCAAAATAAGAAGCTCAGAAGGACTGTCATGATTTAATCCCAGATGGCAACGAAGCACCACACTGCCACAGCAGGATAAGGGAGAGAATCAGAAGAAAAATGTAAAACTTGTGGGTTGAGATAAAGGCAGTTTAATAGACAGAAAAGGATGAAAATATTAATAATGGTAGTAATAATAATAATAATTAATAGTAATATAAAATAGTTAGAATATACAAAACAAGTGATGTACAATGCAATTGCTCACTGCTGGCCCACCAATGCCCAGTCACCTCCTGAGGAGCAGCCCCAGCCAGCTTTCCCCCTCGCTGAGTGTGTTGTCATATGGTCTGAAACACATCTTTGGCCAGTTTGGGTGGGCTGTCCTGGCTGTGTCCCTCCCAGCTTCTTGTGTCCCTCCAGCCTTTGCGCTGGCAGCGCATGAGAAGTGGAAAAGTCCTTGACTTAGTATAAATACTACTTAGCAACAACCAAAAACATCAGTGCGTTATCAACATTATTCTCATTCTAAATCCAAAACATAACACTCTACCAGCTGCTAGGAAGAAAATTAACTCTACCGCAGCCAAAACCAGGACAAGGAAGGACTGCAAAATGCCTGCAACTTGGCAGGACAGGGGCAGGTGGTGAGGTGGGTATGGTGTAAATCAACTAAGGTCTTTGATGATTTGTCTGTAACTACCACGCATAAAAGAAAACAGTAGTTATAGAGACTACTTTTGCCTTAAATTCAAGTTTAATACAAAAAAGCCTGGTTCACACTCATTGTACTGGGAGTACAAGACACAGAGATTCCAGCTCTTTCTCAGGAAACATACAGACAAAAGATGACAATTCAACTAATGGCCAACCTTCACAGGCTACTTTTGTTGCAAATTGGAGCCCAGTGCTATGTAGTGCTTTTTAAGCAGACTGATTAGCATATATGAACTTCAGCATATACAGAAATCACACCACTATTCAACGCTATACAAGCTAAATTGGGGGTTAGAAGCCTTCAAAAAATCCTTGCAATTAACTGTAAATTCACTGAAAACAAAAATATTACGAGATACACATTTTAAAATGTGAAGCTGAATTAAAGTTCTTATTGACTGGAGAAATAGAGAAATTTAGCATGTGACATTTTTAGTAGTAAGTGCATACACAGCTGGGAAGAACACCTGCATGCACAGCTATTGTCATTCAGATGCGCAAGGGCCGTGAGGCTTGATGCCTCCCAGCACAAATTGATGGCCGACTGGGATCAAAATTTTGGCCTTCTTGGGCTACCTCTGAGTAATTATCCAGGTGAAATGTTGGAATTGTCAATTCACTGATAAATCTGGGGCAAGCCTCTAATTAAGGCAGTACAGTGAAAGAAACAGAAGTATATTGTGCTGTTCAAAATTATGAGGTAGAATCTCTGATTGCGTCCAAGTCAATAGAAGGTTTACCATTGTTTTCAAGAGGAGATGGAACTACAGTCCCAAACCCCATTATTTAAAGGCTATAATAACCCTAAAAAGGGGGTTAGAAATATTTAGACGTAATAATCAAGTAGCTTTGTGATTCATGTTTATCGAATGCATTCACACAGACTGTTAAGTGCAGAATCTTTAACATTTCTTCTCAGTCCTGCATAAATAACAAGTTCTGCTCTAACCATATTATTATATTTATCTTCCTTTAATGCTTGTTTTTTAAAGAGGTGCTTTTGAATTGCTTGGCTTCTAGCAGGGAGGGATACAGGTCAACAGAAAAAAGAAAAAAAGTCAAGAAAGGAACTGTAACATTAAGAATTCCTTTTTTCATTCCGTCTTCCTAAAGCTCCACTGTGGTTTCACAGGTTTCTACCTGCTTGCTTTTTATGTTCAACATGAACATAAAACCACCAAAGAACTTCCCTAATTCTAATAATGCTTTAAAACTGGGTCAATATATGCTGATAAAAGCATTTCAAATGCATATACCAGACACCTGACACAAAAGAGGCAGGGGAAAAATGAGCAGGGCTTCAAAACTTCAGGAGTAGTGATCTGTAATGCCCTTTCAACTTCCAATTTTACAAAATACAGGGAGTGGTGTGAGCCTCCAGTCCCGGGTAGCAGGGGGAACCTCTTTGCATGCTACGGCACAGAGCCATGACTGCCTTCAGAAGCCCTTCTCTCTTGAGCAAGGCTTTTGCCCTCTCCTGCCAGTCCTCTGCTCTTTTTCTTCAGCCTTTCTGAGAGCTGGGAGACCCTCAACCTAAACCGACAGCCTTTATCCTCAGCTGTTAACGTAGCCACTCAGCTGCACTTCAAGTAGGTACTGCTGTCCATCAGCGTTTCCTCGGCAGCTGGCAGAGTGCAGGTGCATGCTCTCACACAGCAATTCATGCAGAGGGCTGCTCCTCCGAGCACAGCCAGCACACACACAGGGCTCAGGGGCTTCAAAACGCGAGGCCCTCCAGCCAAGCCAGCCTTCCCACCGCTGCTTTCTTGCAGCAGTTCTCAAGGGGTCTCCTTGTTAACCTACCTAGAGAAGGAGACAGTGCCTGGCTGTATCAGTGCAGGTCCAGACAGACAACAAGGGATGAGCAAAGAGCTCTGGCATCAAAGGCAAAAGAGACCCACATTGCCAAGGAACTGGTTTGGGGCAGTGATGAAAAGACATAGACAGATATCTTGAGGTTAAGTTCATACATTTAAATTGCTGTGTCTACTCACTGACACATCTCACTCACTCATCTATTTCTGTCTTGCCTTGGGCAGTCAAACTCAGAATTTGCAGTTTTGAGATAAAAAAGGAAGCCGGAAACAGAAACACATACAACCAGGCCTTGAGGAGAATGGTTTGGGGAGAGGACGGGGGGATGGTTCAGTAGGAATGGAGACACCAGTGAGACACTGGGGCAAAGAGGGCAGGAAAAGGAGCTCAGGAAAAGAGGAAAAACCCATGAAGAGTTATTTCATCCTGTACAAAAGAAAATCAGCTTGATGATTCAGTCATTCCTTTTCTGGTTTGCAGTTGAATAATAATGGAAAGTACCTTTTAGGCTTTTCCCAAGGCTAGCATGATACCTCTTCCTAGGACAGAAACACCCACTGGACATTACATGTCACTCTTACTTTGTGTTTTTTTCTTTGACAGCTTTGAAACTAATTTTACAGAACAGTTGCCAGAGAAAAGATATCATGCAATCCAGATCATCCATGTGTGTTTTTCCAATCCAATATAAAATCATTGATTGTTAAATTAGTTTCAAAGCTCGTTTTTCCTGGTTGGGCAGTAGGTTTATGTCTCCACCTTAGAAGCCAGCTAAAGAGAAACTAAATAGAATTTACAATACTGGATGAAATGTGCAGAACAACAAATCACACTGTTCCTTTAAAAAATGTCCAATTTTTCTGACTATGCAAGCACCATTAGCCTGGGATAATTTTTGAAATTGAAAATAAAAAGGCACAATAAAAGTACAAGCTGTCGATACTTACTGCTTGCCTGCAATATGCAAACCAGAGAATACAAAGCAACTTCTATGAGAACATGAATACCACCTCGAACAGAATATGAAACAGCAAGACGTGTTACAGAGTAAGGTTTCCCATGCTTTAAAAAAATAAAAGAGATAAACACACACAGACATAGATGGAGAAGGAGAGAGAGCATAAGGAAGGGAGGGAAAGGAGAGGAACAAAGAGAGGAAGAAGAGGAAGACACACAGAGATGAAAGTAGAATGATGCCAGGAATGCTGAATTCTCTAGGAGACCTTCAGAGAAGACGGGGTAAGTTAAGTACACAGAACAGAAAGGAAAATACACAATTTTCCCTGATGGAAAGGTAGGGGGGAATGTGTACGCTGAGGGCTAGAAAAAAGCTAATACCCTTTTACATACTGCCTGGGGGATATAAATGAGACTGAAAGCAAAGCATCAGCCCTGCATGCACGGCACTATCCCAGCTTGTGCCTTATAAGCAGGCACGGCTGTGAAAGCTGTTAACCAGT
Organism: Buceros rhinoceros silvestris; assembly: GCF_000710305.1. NCBI lineage: Eukaryota > Metazoa > Chordata > Aves > Bucerotiformes > Bucerotidae > Buceros > Buceros rhinoceros. Next base: position 63,346 of record NW_010421431.1, on the reverse strand, counting down.
ATGTGACCCTCTGAGAGTTTATGTTAGTGCAATGAATGCAAATCCCAGCAACGAAACCCTGAAATACGGGGTGACCTCAGTCCTTTCCTCAGAGACTCATCTACTCAAAGTCTGCTTAGCATGCATGGTAAACAACCAGCCAGCCCCTGCGCATCCTATATTCTGGGTATGATGTTATGCTCCTTCAAACTTATGCGGCTGTAACCTCTTTCTGAGTTCTTCTTCCTCTCTGTCTTCATATGCGTCTTCATCTCCCTGTGTCGTTTTCCTCCCTAGTCTCTCTTTCATCTCACTCTTAACATATCTCAGCTTTGTTGCACTTATTAACTTGCTTGTTACCATCCTAACTGTCTATTCTGGATTACATTTAAAACTTAATTTAAAAAATATAGCTATTCAAAAAGAAAATGGAATATGAGATGTGGTATTTGTGTTGTGGGTTTTTTTCTCCCATAATTCTATCCTCTCTTTGTTTTCCTTTTTTTTCATTTTGTCCCATTTTACCTGTCCAGGTATGGTTGCTCTTTGACCACATACATATATATTCCTTTTCATAGCATCCATTGCAGTAGGATGCTGATTTTTATTTAACTCAAAGAGTAAACTATATAGAAAAATTATTATCTGAAATTAATCTGCAAAATCTGAAATCAATCTGTAAAACACGGAAAATGTCATATTGTTTTAAAAATAAAAAGGATCAATTAAAAAAATCTATTTTTCAAGCCAAAGGATAATTTACTGCTGGTAATGTAAATGTATATTATCCCTCCAAGGCTGAATTCTCTTTATATCATCAGTTACATATAATCACACCTGCTGCTAGAAAGACACTGCAGGAAAAACAGCACTAACTTTTATCCTCTGTGACTACCAGAAGATGGTGTGTTTTAAAAGGTGTCTCTGGGCAGCTGCAACAGCAGCTTGTGGAAAGGGTCCACGAAACCAGGCAGCAGGGTGAGCACCTCTGAGGTGCTTCTCCAGCTGGGCTGCACAAACAGACAGCAGGCAGGGACAGACCCACAACCGCTCTCTCCTTTCAGCCCCAACCCACTCCTTATACAACTGTCCACTGCACACCACCGTGCTGCACTGGACCCAAACTCCCCATGGCACATGCTTCTTACTATGGGCTGAAGGAAATTAATTAAATTCCCCATCCTGGCCTCATTCTGCTGCCTTACAGATCCCTAGACTTGGGGCTGGCGGGTAGCGCTCTTCTAGTTGAAGGGAGAGATTAGCCCTTTTGCATCCAGCTTCTGAAAATAACCCCCACCCAAACCCTTTGGAAACACAAAAAATTTATTTTTTCAAAATATTATCTTCAAAGAAGGTGGTAAAATTACATTTAAGAGACTGATATAATAGATGCTAGATTTTCAAGCAGCCTAAGAAGGGTATTTCTGGGCTACCCTCATGAAGTTAAATTTTGCACCAGCAATTTACATCACCTGATGAGTTCTTTTTCATCTAAACTGAAAAATGACTAGGTAAGTTCTCTACCGCAGGCACACACTAATGGCTGGTTACCCACAGCACAAGGCTGAGACCCTGGGCTCTGCCCCAGGCTGCTGTCTGGACAGCCTGCCAGTGAGGAGGCAGCAGGCAGACCTGAGAGCTCAGAGCGGGTGAAGGACCTCTCATCTCAGCTCCAGCTGGCTGCCCAAAGCTGCTGTGGCTGCATTGTCCTGCCCGTCTCCATACACATGTGCTGCCAGTATAGCCAGTGGGAGCCAGTAAAGTTACTGGGTCCCTAAGGCACCTTGGGGCCCAAATTCCCACCAATAAATGCAAACAGAGGTCTAAATTCTCTACTTCTGACTGCACCAAGATGAAGAAAAAGTCCACACAGCTTAGCTGTGCCCCACACAGCAAGCTGGTGTTCTCTCATGCCCTTACTTCAGCACCGTGCAATGCACGCCATATGCTCTGCTCAGCCACGCCACTTGAGGAGGGGACAGGCAGAATTTTACCCTCAGTGACATCATTTTCATTACTTGAAATTCAAGATTTATTCAGACTTAATCTCTAGATATACCCAGGTTGGTTAACATGAACACACCAGTTGGAATTTCAGATTTATATAAAAAGTCACTATTCGGCAGTTAAATTGAATAATATGTGAACATTGTCATGAATTGTTCTCTTCTGCAGGCAAGAGCAAAAATATTATTTTATCCTGCTGGGAGGGCTCACAGGAAAGGATGCTTTCTGAATAGCATGTTTCCAGAGATA
>NW_010421431.1:40832-61000 GCF_000710305.1 Buceros rhinoceros silvestris | reverse complement strand
AAAAAAAAAAAAAAAAAAAAAAAGGGGGGGGGGGGGTTGGGGGAGAAAAATCTACATTCTGTCTGTAGGACCAGCTAAAAGAGCATCTTGAGAGGCAAACACAATGTAGTTATATATCACCAGTAGCTGTCACGGTAACTACAGGATTATGATTCCAGACTAAAAAATCATTCATGTATCTTCTAATATAGCTAATATGGCCAGCCATTTCAGGTCATCTTGTCTGGAGGAAGAGCCTGAGTAAGACCCTCAGGAGCACCGCCTTCCAAGTGTAAAATACAAGGCAGGAGAAAGCCTGCAAGATTTTAGATTAGAAAATGAACTTTTCACAGACCACCAGTTCAGAAGACCCCAACTGCCACGATAAAGTTCTGAACAGGAAAAGCTGCTTTTTTTCCTTATATTATTTTTTCCTTTCCTCCCCTCCAATACATCCATACCCTTTCCACTACACCCACCCCCCCGCCCGCCCCGGTATGTCATCAAATTCCTGAAGACAAAGAAGTACAGATACTGTCTCATTTAAACGAGATTCATGTTCCAGGAAGTTTAGTAGCTGTAAATTATTCAAAAAAAGCAAAGTGTGTGAGTATAGTGAGATTGGAGTAGAATGAGAGGAAACACAGTACAGCAAATCTTGCCCAGAGCCACGAAGATTTCTCTCCCATCACAGGCCTCCATATTTTCCATGCTTGGAAGTAAATAACCAGCAAGGATTGTTTTTCAGCTAGGTCAAACTAAAAGTCAGAAAGATGATTTGATTTACTTTGTCTCCTCAAGTCAGATCAGTTGTGAAGAGTTACTTCTTCCAAGCAGCCTGAAGTCAACAGTAATCTTGGTAAGAGGAGACAGTAGCCGACATAAATTTAAGACTAAATAAGGACTAAAAACCAGCTGCCATTACCTTGGGGAAATGAAACAGGTGCTGGTAACGGTTCACATCACCTTGTCAAGAAACATTGCCTTGATATAAGAAGAAAAATCCAAATCCAGGCATGATTGTTAGATGTCTAACGAATTTATGTCAGGTGTTTTGCTAAATTCAAGAGTATATCAGTCTCCTTAGGAGTATTTTTTTTTCTTCTTACAAGCAAGATTTTCTAGCAGCAAGTACCAAAAAAGACTAAACCAAAATGCTCTGGCATTACACGTCTCCTGCAAGCCTTTAAATAAATAGGCTGAAAAGGGGTTTGAAGTGCACATGAGCATGCTCTTTTCCATTGAGATTGTGAAAATGTGACCAAGATGTCAAGCATCACATCACCTTGAATACGTTTTATTTAAAACTTAGATCTTAAAATTTAGGCCTTAAAACAAAATATATTAGTCTATGTCCTGCATAGAGAAAAGTCACATGAAGGGCAAGCTGCTCCAGAGTCATTGGCAATATTTCCTGGTCTTTTCACACAGATTATTGCTCTCAGCAATAATCAGCAATGTTCCTTTCCCTGTGTTCCCACAGAATGTGCTTTTACCTGCGTAGACGGGGATTTTGTACATTGTTCTGAATTTCTTCTCAAATACCTATTTCCTAAGACTGCCTTATGGTCAAATTATTGCTGTTCTTACCACTGTATGTGCCCATGATCTTAAAGGTCTACTTCCAACCAGATGATTCTGTGGTTCTGTTAATCTGGGCACTGTATGAACACCGATACAATTCCTTGAAGACCCTGCACTCCAGGCATCTGTAAAGGTTACAGTGTTTGTAATCAAAGCTGGACAAACAAAGCAGACAGGGTTTCATGGGAGTTTGGCTGCTAAAATTTCATAGACTCACGAAGGTACAGGATGGCTGAGGATGGAAGGCAGCTCTGGATATTGTCCAGTCCCAGTCCCAGTCCCTGCTCAAGCAGGGCCACCTGGAGATGGTTGCCCAGGACTTGGGCAGATAGCATTTGAATATCATCTCCCAGGATAAAGACTCTGCAAGCTCTCTGGGAAACCTGTGCCAATAATCAATAGCTCTTATGATAAAAAAATAAAAAGAGTTTTCCTATTTTTAAAAGGAATTTCTTGCATTTCAGTTAGTGCCCATTGCCTCAGGTCCTGCCACTGGGGATCATTAGGGAAAGCCTAGCTCATAACTCACCTAAGACCTAGGACATCTATTCAGAACTTTTTGCTACTGAAAAATGCCCCTCAAAACACATGTTAAACACAGACACACTGATGTTGGCCGTCAGAGATGGAGAGGTTCCTCTTTGGCTGTGCATCCTCTGGAGCCCTGCCGTAATGCTGCAAGGATGGAGCTGACAAGGTAAGACTAGCACTGCCCATACTCTCAGGTGCACCAAGGTCTGTCAGTTCACGTGCAGTTCACATATGGAAGGTTACACACGCACAGCCCGTAAGTGTTTCCAACACAGGCTTTTCTTTTTGCATGTTTAATTCAGGTTGAAAGTTCTCCATGCTTCTATCATCTGGATCCCTCCAGCAGAATCCAATGGCATTTCCACAGAACATATTCTACTTGTTACAAGCAAATTAACTTCTAAAGCCCTACATGTAACCCATGGAAGCTAGGACTATATGAAGATCTTGGAAGAGAGATATGAAGCCATTCCAGACAGAAAACAAATTCACTTTTTCTTGGCTTTGTCTTTCAGTATTTGCTGGCAATTTTCTTGAGAATAGATGAGGGCTGGAAATAGCTCACATAACCCACCTGCAACTACTGCTCAAGCTGGAAAAAACAATGGCACATTATGGGAGGTGTCAAACCCAGGAGCACCTTTTTCTGCTTGACCTCATGGGTCTGCAGGTACATAAAAGAGGATCAAATCTTGTAAAAGGGTGAAATGGGAGCTTTTTCAGGCCTTGCAGAGGCAATTTTATTTTGAAATTCCGTTTCTCTGGATTGCCTTCAGTAGGACAGCACAATCAGCAAAATCCTAACCTCAGAGCTCCGGCCCCATTAGTCACACAAATCTCTGGTGATTTACAGTCAGAAAATCATTTCAAGATATCTGAAAGGACTTTGCTATTCTGCCTAAAGCTACACCTGTGCACTTCTTTGTCTCTAAGTTTCAGTTAGAAATAATTTAAATAAAAGAAAATCATGTTTCCTAGTAGCAGAGCCTGTCAATGAAATATGTTTTACATTTCCAATGGAAATGGGAATTTAGGAAACTAACAGGCAGAGCTTGTGCCTGCATTATGAATACATTTTATATTTGAAAGACTTTATCTCCATCTCACCATCCAGATTTGCAGTTCATCTGTAGCTCTGTGAACCATATTCGTATTGCTCTCAAAGTCTGAATCGCCACCCTGTTAACATGACAACTCAGTTTCTAAGGTGTCTTAAGAAATACAAAAAATAGGGAATCTCTTGTTTCAAATGTCTGTAAGCAACAAGGGGGAAAATCTTGTAACATGCTACACTGGAAGTCAAAAGGATAAAAAAAAAAGATATGAGCAAGCAGGCTTAATGAATTCAACCATGTTTTTGCATCAAAGTATTATGGAAAAAAAACAGAAAGGCAGGACAATTTGTTTGCAAACTATTCACCTAAATAATTTTATCAGAGGGCTCTAATCATACCCTTGTATGGATTAAAATCTTTCCTGCTTAATATGGAGCAAAAAGTCACCAAATTTACTGGGTAAGAGACATAAGCGCTTAGACCCCTGGGTAAGGGATAGAAGCACAGAGAAACTGTGTGAGCCCCTGCAATACTTTCTTGGACTCTAGAAAGGGGTCTTTCACCCCTGAGGACATGGAGGATCCAGTCCTTAGAGACTTAGATTAAGTTTAACACATCCAATATTTTTCAAAATTCAAGTATTTTCACATGGCTTGAATATACTTGATATAACCTTAAACGAGGCTTCGGAAATAAAAGAAATCTTAATCATAAGGTTCTTATACCCATCATCAACTGAAAAAGCAGAAGAGCTCCAAAGTTCCATGCAGGACTCTGCAAAGTGGCATACTGTCAGATCAAGACTTCTGTACTCCTCTCTCATATCACCACCATGTCTTTCAAGATGTGTTCATGACCCTGGCATTCAGTTATACAACTCTAACTGAGGGTAAACCTTGACCTGCCAAAGCTAAGTACTGGAGATAATGCACCTGCATGAAAAAAGAAACCATGTAGATGGAAACTGCCACTGTTATGGCTAGGAAATTCTTTAAAGTAATCCCATACGTCCTTCAGCATCCACAGTGGCAGAGAAAGGATATGCCAATGTCAGGATGTGGTAGAAATGACAAAATAGCCACATTTGGTCTTGCCACAAGCTCAGGTTGTTATATTTTTATACCTAAAAACTACATCATGAAAGTGTAGTTTTGAAACCTGGCACAACCACACATAAACTCACACATGCTTATGCACACATATAGAAAATATGCCTCAACCACAAATATTTACTACTAATTTTGACCAGTTCGATGATCACTTCCATAATGATATCTTTGACATATCACATCAAAGAAAAAGTCCTGGGTGACATTGCTGCACATTTTAACAAGGCATTGGTCTTTGCTGAACTGGCTTATACAACTCTGGCCCACACGTTGGGAGCACCACCATTGACTCTTAGGCAAAAACAAACCCAGAAGTTTGGGAAATTGGGAATTCTCAGCAGCTGACTTCCTCTAGTCTGAAGGAAAAGCCAACAGCAGGAAGTACAAACAGTCTGGTACAGAGCAGAAAACATGGACTGTTTTGTTAAAATTGGTGCCTGACATACAACAAGCATCAGTGGAGTAATCACCCATGAGTTATTCTGCAGTTATCAGCTAGATTACCCATTCTTCTTTTGGGTAAACTCTTCAATCTCAGGTTTCTAATAACAAGGGAAATCTCCTTGCTTGTCAGCGTGTTAGACAGCAATAGGGAGCCAGAGACATTGTCCTCTTCTTGTTATCTGGCTGAGCCATATGTAGCACTAACATACCGAGAGAAAGCTCTGGGAAAAAGCCAGGCTCGCTGAATGCATACGGCTTGCAGTGTTTTTAAGGTGCTATCATTCCTCCTACTGCTTGGCCCACGCTGTCTTGATGTGGGTCAGACTGTAAATGACATGATTTGGTTGCCACTGTGCTAACCTCTGCATTCCTCTCACTCCAAGGGAGAAAGTCTCTTCTTCTTTTCTCATCTGGTTTCAAATGGAATCTTATGAATGCTGCAGATTTAGTGCATACTTTGATAATTGTGGTTTTATTTGAATTGCCACAAAAATGTTGGGTGAGATTAAACACAGGCTTCCCCTTTTGAAGAGGTCTGTGCTTAATATGATTTTTACACCCTGTTTTCTCACTATCTTCTAATTTTTTTCTCCTTTGAGTCTAGTTGCAACTCCAGCTCCTACACTGCAGTTATGAGAGCCATTCCTCAGTACTATGCTAAGTGATATTTATGCATAAACTTTTGCTAATTGCTGATTCCATTGACATTCATGAACTTACGCTGGAATGAATGAAGCTTTCATTCATGTTTATATATTAGTTTCCAACATTTGTATGTTTGTAATCATCAGGCTAAAACCAGCTTTCATTTGCAGAGATGTAAACGGAGGGTAACTGAGTCAGGAGAAACACTATATTCTGTACATGGAAAGATTTTTTTTTTCTAGTATCCTTGAGAGCTGAGTTTATCACAGAAACTTCCCAACTCAATGTAGTTTGTTCAGGACTGGTAACTGTGGTTATGGCTGCATTAACAAGATGTTTGGATCCATAGAAGTCAATCTCTAAAACTCGTTTTATGCTGGGGGTATAGGCAGTTCTACAGGTCATGGGACTTTTGGTTCAGATAAGCTCTAAGTTTGCTCCCACGCACTCTGTTGCTGCTGCAGCTCACCTTCCAGGCTAGTTCTGTCCAAAGAGAATCCAGGTCAGGACCTGTGGTGCCCTTCCTGATGTGAACCCACACTGAGCAAGCAGGCAACCATTGAGCGTTGCCTGAAGATTGCTCTCCTGATCTAACGAACACACTAACACAGACACACCCTATGTGTAAATTACAGAGACTTAGACAATTAGAATATCTCTGTGGTAATCCCTAGCCATCAACAATTTTCCCAGCCATATAATTGCTACTATTAACAACACAAGTTCTCAATTTAACAAATGTAAGCAAGATAAATGCCCACATCACTCTGGCTTCTCCCAGCTTTATGATTCAGAGCATAGCAAACTGTTGCCCTTGGTCTTTTGGAAATAGTGCCCATGTGATAATTTTAATGACAATGCAGTACTTCTTCTGGTCTGTTCTGGATATCTGAGGGCTTTGATTGCTTTATCATGGAGGAGGTACTGACCGTAAAGTAAATTGGGTCTGTCATGCCCCAAGGACCCGTACCTTATTCTCTTCCACTCAGCTGCCCACATCCTTCCTTGCTCTTTATACTTAGCAATAGGTAACTCAGAATAGAGAATCAAAACTGAAGAGGACACCTAAACAGTCTGGAATCAGCAGGGAAAGGAACCAAGAGGTTTCTGTTGTAACATCATGGGAGAGGATGGCTCGTAGGAAGAGGTGATGTGATACATCGCTTAGATTTTCTGTTATCCTTTAGCATTGGTGCTGTAGGCAAACATCCGCAACTGCTTTCCTCTGCAATATTCTACCATCTTTCGGCATTGGTTCTGGTTTGAATGCCTCCAGCATAGGAAACCAAGCTTCCTTCCTCCCTGTATGCACAGTGTTTTCAGCCCTCTCTTCATGTCTTGCTGCTGCTGCTGCAAAAAAGCAACACCTGTGTGCATAGCCTTTTTATTATTATCCTTTATCCTCTTCTGAAATGGTTAACACATTATTTCTCATCAGCTGTTTCACAGGAATCACTTATGTATGTGTTTTGAATCTCACTCGTCTCTGAAGTAACTGTAGTTACTGTCAACTAAAACTACTTACCCGTAGATAGCAGACGAAGCCCCAGACAGACAATGGGCCAAGACAGAGAAGGATGATATTGCCTTAAAACCACTGTAATTACATGCAATCAACAAGCCTGGCCTTTTCCCAGAGCTGTCTCTGGGGATGTTTGTGCTATCTACGGCTCAGCCAGACAAGGAGAGGACAAGGTCTCTTGCTCCCTTTTGTTGTCTAACTTGCTAATAAGCAAGGTTTTCCTTGTTATTAAAGATCTGAGATCTGAATAGCAAACTGATGGCACCCACTCATATAGTTTCTCCATAGTAAAAGATGGACAGCCATGTTGTTGCAATCCTTGATCGTGCTGGCTGCCCAGCAATACTGTTTGGAACAGTTCTCCTTCAAGCGTCCAGAATTCCACATGGGAACAGTTTCCGTAAGCAGTTTCTCATATGGGCCATGAAAAATATTCAGAAAAAAAAAATAAGGGAGAGACGAAAAAAAAGGTTGAGATATAACTGAAAATGCTTTTATGCAGTGAATAAACAGATATTGAACTGCTGCTTTTGAAAAGGTGATATGCTCACACAGCCTAGTCTTGGTCACAGTATCTGCACACAGACCCCATGTAAAGTGCAAATTCATCAATAAGCAGTGACACAGAACTGCTGCTCAGACTCACACTAGTCCTTTATACAGGATAATACATTTGTAAATACAAATATCCCTCAATCAGTGAGAAATTCTGAAAAGGCAGTGTTCTTCCAGTTTGTTTTTAGGCCAAACCTACCAGGACCAGAGATTACTAAAGCTTCAGTCATTATAATTACACTAAGGAACAGCTTCACTCAACTTCAGACACACTTTCACCCTCCTCAAACTGCTAGCTCTATCTTGACAAAGTTTGTAACTGAAGGTTAGAGCATGCTTGGTTCGGAGAAATCAAGACACACTGGGGTGCTAGAAAAGCCTGTGATCACACAGATATGAGAAAATATGACAGACCCTGGTTTATTCAGCTTCCTGCAAGTCACATGATGTAATTAATTCCAAGTGGTTTTGGTCTCTGTACAGAAACTTCCAGCAAAAGATTTAAACAATGTAATAATTACCTTTTTCCTTTCATGAGCCTTCTGACTATGCCTTAATTTATGATGCTTTTAACTAGCATACATGTATCCTAAGGCTATGATGGGTGCACATTTATTTAAGTCAAAAGATAAATCTTAATGAAAGGGTTTTTTTACACAATAATTAACCTATTTTGATCATCATAACAGTAATTATTAGAGGCACAAAAACAGAATCAGATCTCAGAAGAAGCCACGAAGATCCGAAATAGGGTGGAGTAGCAGCACTGCCCTATTATTTTGCCAAGAAATGATACATCAAAGTGGCAGCAGTGAATCATCATACACTGCTAGGAACTACACCCAGTGAATTCAAGAGATGGAAATACTAGATGCACTTATCTCTGTCATAAATTGCAAATTCTAATCATACAGCAAATGATAGCGCGCAATATGCCTTCTCTCATAGTTATCAAGATATGCCCTCCTCGTGCCTCCTCCAACATGATCACTCATCAGATTAAAAGAAAAAAACTGAAGAACTACAAAAACACAGCAATTTTGGCTTGATATGAAAGGTCCACCTATTTTTAAGAAAATGGTTTTATTTCGTGAAGGATTAGAAACTCTCAACATGTGTCAGATAACCCAAATGGGCAGCCTTGTTATTTTAGAAACTTCTTACCTACATAAAAACCCCACGCTTTTTTATGGGATTATACACGAGGCAAGACCAGCACTCAAAAAGAGCACACCCACTCGTACCTGCTGTCATCCTCCCCTTTGCAGAAATGACTAGTATTCTGATTTTCTGCCCAGCTATTAAATCATTGTGCCCATATACACACAGAATCGGTCTATAACTTGCAGGCAAATCTTTTGCAATGACACACAGTAAAGAAGTCGAACAAAATGGAGAACACTTTTTAAAAAATATCCTAATCATTTTACCTCTTTGTCACATTTACTTTAAGAATTAGTTTCCCAAAACCAAAAAAAAAAAAGTTTAACGATACTCAAAGGGACCTCCTATAAAAGCAGACACCAGCAAAAAGACATGAACAAAGAGTTCCTTAAAGAAAAGTTTATAGTATGGTACCTTTTCCAGTCAAAGTTTCCTCTTGTATTTTCCTCACCGCTTCTTGGCCCTCACTCTCACTGTTTCCAGCTGTTATAACACAGAAAATGGAAAATTAACAATTAAATCAACTTAAGGACAGTGAATATAGGCATGCCACTATGAAGTGCTAACCACAGTGTAAAACCAGTATGAAGTTTTAGGTGAAAAGACATGATTTGTTACCGACAGGCAGCAGAGGTTTTTGAAGAGGGCTGTACAAATGCACTGCTGCTCACACAAGTTCTGCCCGTTTATCTCATTCGCTTGTACAAGATAGGATCATCTGCTGGCTGGACCAGCAGAACTGAGATGTAAATCTGCGAGAAAAGTGAATTATACGACATCCAGATTCTGCAAAAGCTTCGCTACGGGTTAGAGCGAACCCCCCCGCATACCTCGTTCATTTTCCAAAATGAAGACTTGCACAGTTGGAGGAAAGGCCCCACTACTTTGGCCCAAATGCTTAGGAAAATTTTTACTAGCACTAACATAAAATGAGATTAAAAAATGCCTTTTGTGCCATGGAGCTTAGGAGGACAGCTAATAACTTGTCTGACATTTGTTTGGCGTTTTTTTAATAATAACCTCTCAAAGGAAAAAACATAAGCACAAACAAAATATTGTACTTGGTAGTGTAAGTTAATTTTTTAAAATTAAGTTTAACATTCCTTTTATATATCCACAAATATTTTATGTAGCAGGATACATCAAAATACTTATTCTTTATTATCAGTTGGATAAAAATACTGATATCCCTTATGAACTTCATGAAGCTGCTGCCTTCTTTTTCTAATTATATAACACCTCTGCCTTGGTTTCTACACAGTCTTTGTCTTGTGCTGCTCTACAAATGTCCTGTCATCTCATTCACTTGTTAGCTATGCAGCAGAAATTACAGGTTTTGCACTTTTTTCCTCATCTTTTTTTTAGTAACAGTGACTGAGCGCTATCAAAGACAAGGAATGAATCACAGCACCACAAAATAAGTTGAAGTTGGAAGGGACCTCAGGAGATCATCTGTTTCAGCCTCCTGCTCATGTTAGTTGGTACGCACTCATATTTCTTTAAGATGTTAGATCATGCTTTATAGTGCTCTTAAACTGCATGCATTGCCTTGATTAACTGCATCGATCTCACAAAGAATATATTCAAAAAGTGGGAGTGAGCCTTTTGAGATAGATCAGTGTGTCCCCCATTGGTTGCACTAGCTGAAGGCTCAGAGCACCGAATGGAGATTTTTGGGATAACCTGACCACTTCAAGGAGGTAGGCTAATGCATTCTTTCGAGGATGGAGATTTTGCTGTGCTTCTGCAGCAAAAAACAATGATTTAGAACACATCTTTGTTTGCATGATATGCAAGAAGTCTCAATATTTACATAAATGTAGCCAAAATAAAGAGATTTTGCATTCCAGATACTGGAGAGAAAATAGCTCTCACAGAAAACCAAGAAAGAATCCTACTGTTCTATAACTGTTCTCTATAAATTCTATTAACTATGAAATTATATTCCTCAGACTGACCAAGAAAGAAAGACAAGGGAAAAAAATTTTAAAACCATACATTTGCAGTATTTTCTTCTCCCTGCTGTTTCTTTTTTTCCGCTTTAAAACCATCCAGCCTTGTACAGAACAGAAACATTCAGCTTGATGCTAATTTCCAGAAATAGATGCAGTGTCAACAAACAAACCCTGCAGTGCAACTGCCATTTCTGGGGAAATCTGTGCACAGGGGTTAGGGGCAAGAGATCAATTTTCCTTATTGTTTCACCTCAAGTGATGTACTAGAGTAAGATTTCAAACTCAGTGTGTTATTATAGCAGATAGAATTAGACTAGAAACAAAAATACTTCAGTGCCAATTCTGTGAAGGTCCTTTTTGATTCCTCTTTCATTCAGCATTCCTCACGCAGAGAACAGGCTTATTAAAGCCTCCAGTGTCGTGATTTTACTCAGTATGTTCACTTAATTTGTTCTTTTGAAAGAGCTTGTGTTCACAACAAATTTAAATTTGCTCTATTTTGCTGTTATATAAATGGTTATTCATTAAAACATCGTGCCTTCCAAATGAGCTCATTTTATTCATATTTGTGTATTTTTCACTCTAGACCACTGGGAAAAAATAATTATTTTTCTAAACAGTCACTTCAGATGTCTGTTTCCAGCCTGATTCAACAGAGGGTTTGAAAACCGGATTCTGGAGGCTGGTGTATCGCAAAAATCGAAATAGCCTCAGTGCAAGCTGCTACTGTAAGAGAGGCTTGTGAAATATTTCTTTCAAAGAAAATTGTGTAGGAAAGAATAAAGACATTGAACAAATGACCAAAATCCTTACAAAAAGTTCAAAGACACATATATCTGAAAGATACCATAAGACCCAGAGAGTAATGTACGCATCTGAGTTAGCTTAAGGAGGTCAGCATTCTCTTGCTGAGGATGGGTGGGAGAGGAAAGGCACACTGCACTGTTGTACAGCTTCTCTTCTATCACATCCTTCTGGGGTCCTCAAAGCAAAGTGAGCGGTAGGCGTGAAAAAGAACAATATCCTTTTAAGTGCTACATTAATTACGCAGAATTTTTAAAAAAATACTTAAATCACCAAGCTAACACAATCGGCTTTAGGTTGGGAAAAACGTTAAAAAAATTGTATCTTCTTGATGAAGATGGGTCACTAAAGGGCACAACCTTCAGGTGTACAGTACAGGAGTACAGCATTCTACTCAGGCGGGGGGATGCTTTCCTGTACAGGTGTCAATTTCTTACCACCATCAGCTGGTTTAGATCCTCAGCATATTCGTAGAGATTCTTCACAAAACTTTCTGATACACAGGAGGATCCTCTGGCTGGACTTTTTGGACAATGATTCACCATAATTTTCGTATGTCTGACATGCCAGCCTTCACCTACTCGAAGTGCTCGAGCATCTGTAGCGTGAGATCTGCCTACTCTGGATTCACGTGGTTTGGAAGGAAGAATAAGAAAGGGAAGACAGACCATGCAGTCTGCATTTTTATGCAGTGAGGGAATCTGAACAAAAGCTTTGAGAAAAGGGGATTCACTGTCTTGAGAGCTTAGCTCATCAAGGTATGCAAAACTGTAATAATCTTGCTTTTCATGCTAATTTAAAGTGTCTATTGGGAACTTCAAAATAGATACAGTTGTCTCAAGAACTGTTTATGTGAGGTATTCAGTGACCTATCATGTTTTTCTTCTACTTAGTCCCCACAGAATAGTGAAAAATTCAGGTGTGACTGATTCAATAACAACGCTGAAAACAATTAATTCTGAAAATAAAACTAATATAAAAATAAATTCAAGTCTGAATAGATGCACCTGTATAAAATAAGATGTCATTGTAATGGCACAAAAAGTTCTAATTCTGAGTAAAATACTGAAATTCATGTCGAAAAAATACAAAGGAAAATAGATTTAAATACAGCTTCTAGTTAAAAAAAAAAAATTGACACTCTTCAACAGTCACCTGCACAAACACCACCAGTCAAAGCATGTTGATCTAACACCACCACAGAAGTACATAGAAAAATTCTTATCAGCAGTAATAGGCTTTGGATCTTGCCCTGAAGATCAGGCTCTGTCATCTTAATCACTTAAGTAGATTCTAACTGAAAGTTATTTCAGGGATTTCAATAGAATTAGCACTGAGGATTGCTCAGCCTGAAAAAGAAGGGCAAAAATGCAGCCCATAGAAACACAGCACGGCTGGGAAACATTTACACTACGCTACTTACAGGGTGCTCATACTTCTATACTCTTTATACAGTTTTTTCCATTTCTTTGAATGTGGAAATCTCTCCAAAAGAATAATTGCTACTCACACTCATAATTTATGTACAAAATTGACCCCGATAAACAAGCAAGATCTCTTCCAATTGGTGTTTTGCAAAAACAGGAATTTGCAATCTTGATGTTTCAAGGAAATGTACCGCAGGGCATTATAAAGAGATTTAAAACAGTCTACGAGCAACGACACAGCCTGTAAAGCTTAAGGTTGCCTGGAGAGAATAAACTCACAAATCCAAAAAGCCCTTGCTTACCACAGTTAGCAGGGGGAGATTTCAGCAAGATAACACACACACACACAAAATACAAATAAAACCATTTCAAGATGAACACTAAGAAGATGAAAACCACCCAGGATGCAGTGGTCCAGAGAAAGACCCAACCCCTCCAGCCTGGAGCCCGAGAACCATCCCTCAGCCTGCAATAAACCTCAGCAGGGGAGGCAGGGTGAACTCCCTGGCAGCAGGGCAGCCATGATGGCACATCATCTCCCAGCCCTCCCCACACGCCCCAGCCTCTGGCAAGCGTGACCCCCTCCTTCACCAGTGCCTGGGGAACCTGTCTACCCAAGATAAATGTTCATCCCTTGACTTATTTAGGAATAATTATGCATCAGTTAATCCCCAAAATGATGAACAACTTTCTAGGTTTCACAGCCTGCCCCATGGCCCTCCCCACTCCCCCCAGTCACTTGAAGCAACCTAAGTTTATAAGTGGTGCTCATAAACTCTAATGCATATGTGCATTACCGGGAGAGGCTTGGTGGTGTGGTTATAAATTCTGTATAAATGTATACCATCTGATTAAGGAGTTGCAGAGGGTGATGGTTTGGTGGCTTTGTGCAACAGAATATAAAAAAGAATTAAACTGTAAACTTGAATTAAAGTGCCTCCTCAGAGTAGCATAATCCTCATTACGATGGAAGAGGAACTGATTTCATTGGAGCACCAGTCTGAAGGCAGGGCATGCAAGGGCACCCAAAGCCTCAAGAGAAAAACAACATCCTATCAGCTGGTGTTATGAGGATTGTGATTTTCTGAGTGTGTACGGCACTGCACAACAAATAGCATATGCATAAGAGAGAGGAATGACTGTCTCCAAAAATCTCTGACAAGGAGAAATATGAACTCAGTACAACATGAACGTTTATAAGGGAAGCTGTAAAATCTTCAATAAAAAAAGAAAATTCTTGTTTAGGAAAAAGGAATATAGATTTCATGTCTCACCCGTAAAAATTGCAAGTCATGAATTTGTTATTCAATAAAGCTAGGTATAAGGATGTAACCGGGTATATAAAAAAACCCAACATTGCAAAAGTGATACAAAGCTTCCTTATGTCTAGACATACCATGCATCTTTTGTCATCCAGTTCATCATTCAGCAGACACAATTAAATACATCCCTTTTCGACATGAGTGGCAAAAATATGAAAAGAAATCATCATTCTTGCCCTAGGTTTCAGCAACTCAGCTGTTCCAAAGAGAAGAATTGTTTGTCAATTAGTAAGTGCCCTGTTGCCAACAATAACCTGTATCAGGTGCTTAAGTAAAAGGTATATGGCATTAAGTAAAAGGCATTAAGTCTAGGAGTGATATTTTCCAATACACCCTCCCAGTAGGAAGAAGTTTCAGAGAATTTCTGAATGAAAGGTCATGCCTAACCTCTCAATGAACCTATCCTCCACTACTTCATCTAATTGCACTTTCAACTCATTCAAGCCAAAGGGTTCTGGGACAACGGGCGCTGTGATTTAATGACACGCTTAATTACATTAAAACGATTGTACTTCAGTAGTTTGGTTTTGTTTGTTTGTTGGGTGGTTTTGTTGGATGTTCTCTACTTTACAAGAACACAGGGAATAACCACTTCTCATCCACTTTCTCTAGACCATTCGTAATTGTATGATATCACACCTTAGTCATCTGTTTGCAAGCGGAACAAGCTTTATTAGCCTCACCTTGCACATAGCCACCCCATCCTCCTCACCATGCTTCTCTCATTTTTTCCAGTTCTACCAGACTCCTTTTGAGTGTTCACAACAAGATGAACCAATTATGTCTACACAGGAAGAGGGATGATTCCTGTCCCATTTTTATCTTCTTTACTGCGAAATAGTAAGATTTTGTTTGCCTTTATGACTGGCACTAAATATCAAAAAATTATGCAGAGAGCTTTCAACACTAAAACACTATTTTTATTTTTATTTTAATTTTAATTTTTATTCTTATTTCTTGAGTAGCAGTGATTAATTTAGACCCTAATATTTAGAATGGTTGTTTTCCCTCATACGCAGTATTTACATTTACTGACACATTATTTATAGCCACTCCTTCATAACTCAATCATTCAGTAATGTGAGATAATTCCCCATTCTTCGCAGTGGTTAAAATTTCTCAAGGCAATTCTAGAGACTAGCCAGTCCCACCCCCTTCTACAGCTGGTTGCCCAGGACCACGTCCAGTCAGTTTGAATATCTTCAAGGATGGAGACTCCATAACCTCTTTGGGCAACTTGTTCTTGTATTTGACCACCCTCGATGTAAAAAAAGTGTTTCCTTATGCTTAAGTGAAATTTCCCGTGTTTTGGTTTCTGCCCATTGCCTCTTGTCCAGTCACAGGCACCGCTAAGCAGACCCTGGCTTCATCTTCTTTACTGTCCTCATGAGATGTTTATACACATGGAAGAGGCCCCCTTGAGCCTTCTCCTTTCAGGCTGAACAGTCCCAGCCATCTCAGACTCCCCTTGTGTGTCAGAAGCTAAAATCCCTCAACTATCAGTTGTCAAATTAATATAACTATCAAATTAATAGGATATTCAAATTAATTTGACTATCTAAACAAATTTGCACAAAATGCATCACCTCACTGTTCACCCTTTTTTCTGTGTCTTTCTTTTATAAATGTACTGAATATATGCCTATGGAAACAGGAGTCCCTTTGCTCCATCCCAAAGCTGACAAATAATTCCTAAATATTGTTTTCTCTCTGCTAATCAGTTACCAATCTACAAGAAGTTTCTCTTATCTCAAGACAAGATAGTCACTTTAAAATCTTTTGGCATGAACTTTGCCAAAAGCTTTTGAAAATCAAGATTAAATTAATTCACACAATTGTTGAATTCTTGAAAGCATTTAATAAATGCTTAATTAATCAATTGTCCTCCAGGACTCCCGTTCTTGGCAGGCCCCGGCCTCCCCGTGCCCGGGTCTGTGATGTCCGGAGGTAGAGCAGCGACTCTTTCACGGGCACCCTCTTGCTGTGGGGAAGGAGCTTGCGTGCCCTTGCGAGGTTGAGAGCTGTGCTGGTGGTGGCATGTGCCTCCGGTGGGGTCTCCCAAGCCAGACAGGTCTCAACTGAAGGGTCACACAAAGTGTGTCCACGGGCAGGATGGGCTCACTAGCCTTCGGGCACCATCCTAGGAGAAGGACAACTCTGACTCCAAACCCGGGCAGATGGAGCTCGTTTAGCCCTGTAAGGCATCCATCATCTAAGAGAAGGACACTCTAACCAAACCTACGACCCGAGGACTCAGCTGTCACCGTCCAAGCTCGCTGGGCCCTGGCAGATGAACCTCAGGTGTAAAGGGTGGAGCCAGTTCCACGCACGCTGGTGCCTCACCTAAAAAATCCACCGTGCAGACCCGAAGGGTGCACTCATCGCTTGCAGTGAGTGTGGGAAAAGCCCTTCCCAGATCTTCGTTCGCAAAGCCAAGCCATGATGGAATGAATCAATTAAATGTCTAGAAAAACTGCACTAACTCTACCAAAATTTATCACCTCATATTTAACGCTGTATTTTTTTAATAATGCCTGACATTTTTTTTCAATATAAAAACCACACTCACTGCACAAAGTCCATCCTAAAACCGCCCAACACTCATATTTGCTCACCTTACACTTCTCCTATACTGAGGATGATTTGAGGTCTGATGTAGAAGATACTAGTCCAGAAACAGTTTTACGCTATTGAGGGATTTTGTTTTCATCTCAGTGGCTTGTTTTAGACAGTTTTATTTTCTTTTCTGATAGGAGGTACTGTATTTATTCTGAGTTTGTAATAATCTCCACACTATTCATAAGCACTGTATCTTTTTCACTGCTCATTTTACATACTTCTTTTAGAAGAGACAGTGAACAGGGGTTGTCTCTAAAAAACACATTTTTAGATTGAAGACTCCAAGCCCATTTGGTTGTTCCTTACAAGAATACTTCTCCATACCCTTGGTAAGTTTGTTTTCTTCTAAAGCCATTAAATTTTTATGCTATCCATTTTGAAATAGGCAGACCAGAACTTAACGCAGCATTTAAGTGGCTGGCACCCACAGGAATCTTTCGGTTCAATCAACTCATATTGTCTGTTTTGTTTGTTCCTTTTCTAACAGTTTCTAATATTTGTTTTGATTTTTGCAAGCTATTGAGCTCTGAGTTTTCATAGAAAAATCTATTTCAACTGCAAGACCTTTCTCCAAAGTGATAACGGTCAACACAGAAACCATCACTTCTTTTGGGAGAGTTAAGATTTTTCTCCACGTCCATCGCTCCATACTGATCTACACTGAATTGCACACACCTTTTAACACCCAGCTTCTTACGGTCTTCTTGCAATTCTTCACACATGCTCCTGGCCTTTATTACCCTGAATAATTTAACACAATTTGAAAGACTTGTCACTTCACTATTTGCTCCTCCTCTAAAATTACATGTTGAAAGCATGGGTTCTAATTCATATCCCTGCTGAACACCCACGGTAACAC
Source organism: Buceros rhinoceros silvestris (assembly GCF_000710305.1). Taxonomy (NCBI): domain Eukaryota; kingdom Metazoa; phylum Chordata; class Aves; order Bucerotiformes; family Bucerotidae; genus Buceros; species Buceros rhinoceros. The sequence goes on along the minus strand of NW_010421431.1, from coordinate 43,426 downwards.
CCTCTCTACTAAGAAAATCACCATTTATGTCTATGTTCTGTCATAACATGCAATGTTATTGCATAAATGTTATGGCATTCATACCTATCCTTCGTGCTGGGTAGTGTCCTTAACAGCCTTAAGAATTTCGTTTTAAGATTTCCAGAAATCCAAACAAACCGTATCATCCCAAATCTCTCTCACCCACAGGAAGGTTGAGCTTAGTTAATCAAAATATTTTACTATGCAGTCCACCTGCACAGTTGATTGAGCTATATTTCTACTTGAGATTACCGTCCAAAAGAGAATTTGTTTGATCTAAGTGTCTTTTCAGACATTTGTCACTCTTTTAATAATAGTTTGAAATGTTCCAAAGAATGCTATAATGAGTGTGTTCATAAATAAGCAGTCTTAAACCACTGCCAGTTGTAAAAGAAACCTATAAATTTTGCAGGTGGAATGTTCAAAATGAATAAACACAAATGAATACATTTTTAAAAAAGGAAAAAGACTTTAAAACAAGGATAGTGACAGTCTTCAAACAGAAATCAGGGGCTGAAGCTTTTGACAAAGTTCTCATGGATTGGGAAGGCGGTGTGTGGCTATGTGCACATGCATAGTGCGTAAATAACAGGCAGCACTATAAGTAGCATTTTTCATAACCCTGATTGCAGTGTACTGATGTGTTAAAATCTGAACTGCATGACAATCATAAGGCAATCTGCATGCATTCTCTTAATCTTCATACCAGAAGAAGGAAACCCTCACCTAATTTTAAATGGCTGGTGCTATTTTGACACTTCCTGGCTAACTCTACAACTCATTTAAGCCTAACAAAGCCTGGCTGAACAAAAAAATGTGACTCAAGCATCTCATACGTCTATGTAGAGTGAGAAAAGACTATTAAAGGATCCCACATAAATTTTCAGTAATTGAAATTAAATCAAAGCGTCTTTGAAATTTAACAATTGCACTGTCTTGATAGGGCTTAATTATCCTTCTAAAGGCACTTTGTAGTATTATATAATACAAGAATTTTCTGATTTATAGTGCAGAGAGTCCAGCTTGAAAATTGGAAATGAATGTGAATGAAAGAGATGACAGAAATATCTTGTGTGGTCCACTGCAGGGCTTCCAGAGGTCACACAGAAGTGCTGAGTCAGGTGATGGAACTACATTTATTAAGCCAAAATTGCATGGTTCAAATAAGTCACTTGAATATATATGCACATATATAAATATAATGAGAACGTTCCCTTCAGAATGTGAGCCTGTCTTAGGAAATCATAACACTGATATACTCAGACGCTGAAGATTGATTACACTGCCCTGGGTCTGGTGTTTTATACCAAGCAGCATATGTGCAACACTGTCAAGCTGAAAACCTTTTGATTTTCATTCACCATTATCAGAAAGTATTATCAAAGCTTCTGTATTAGATATTATCACACATTTTTTTCCATTCTTCTTTTATTAATGTACTGAGGAAAAAAAGGAAAAATCAAACTGAAGCTCTCTTTTTTAAAGTCAATAATTTTAACAGGCACTCACAGAATCCTCTTAAAATTACACCACAGGATGAAGGATGGAAGGAATATGAAAAGTTTATGCTTCTGAACAATCTAAATTCAGTCTCACAGAACTGTGGCCGACACTGTGAACCAGAGCTGAACCTACTGGGTTTTATGACTGGGAGGTCTTGATAACTGAAGCTCTCTTTTTTAAAGTCAATAATTTTAACAGGCACTCACAGAATCCTCTTAAAATTACACCACAGGATGAAGGATGGAAGGAATATGAAAAGTTTATGCTTCTGAACAATCTAAATTCAGTCTCACAGAACTGTGGCCGACACTGTGAACCAGAGCTGAACCTACTGGGTTTTATGACTGGGAGGTCTTGATTTTCAATGTTCTTATTGTTAAAAGAATATTTGTTTGTAAGTAAGTACACCCAAAACACCATTTTCAATAACAGCGGCTGGTCAGTAGGCACCAAAACCAATGCGTCATTTACCTTCTTTCTCTGACAATGAAGTTGCACGCTTATCTATCAAGTAGTTTTTCAATGTTCTTATTGTTAAAAGAATATTTATTTGTAAGTACACACAAAACACCATTTTCAATAACAGCGGCTGGTCAGTAGGCACCAAAACCAATGCGTCATTTACCTTCTTTCTCTGACAATGAAGTTGCACGCTTATCTATCAAGTAGTAAATCGCACAGGAGGCAGCAGGAGCTCCCAGTGTGGCTTGACTCTAAAGTCTCACCACTGGCAGCATCTTCCCCTACCAAGCGTCTGCTGTCTGTCATGAGATTTTCCTGAAGTGAAAGCCCTGCTGACTGTGAGTAATGCTCTCACAGCCTGGCAAAAAGTCTCAGTGAAATATATCAAACAAACCCATAGAAAATTATTTTCATAATTTCCCCATTCATGCCAACATTTTTCCCAGTGCAAGCCTGAGGGCCAGGCAAGTAGCACCCACAGAGGGAGGCTATCAGGGGGAGAAAGAAGTCTTGTGCACCAGTGGTGGGACTAGAAAGGAACCATTTGCTGAAAATGCTCTGTGAGCACACTGTCTTTTCACACACTACCTATTCACGTTCCATAGGGC